>NW_024395977.1:1573916-1630942 GCF_016617805.1 Bactrocera tryoni | reverse complement strand
AGGTGCAGGGTACTTTGGTTGATACTCGCTGTATTCTTTGGTATGTTCTCCGGCGTACTATGGCCGGAACACTCTTCATTGGCACCGGCTGAGAGGTGAGGAAGGTGTCTATGGGGGAATAAGTTGAAGTCATCAATGATCGTCAAAGTATTGGTGTGTGCTGCTTTTATGATTTTTTGTTTATTTTCTGCTTTAGTTTTTTGTCCCACGATTAGGGCGGAAGGAAGGAAGGAAGGTCACGGCAAGGTGACCAGGAGTATCTTCGATGTAACAATAGAAAAGAACCAAAATGGTTGGTTTTTAAATATGCAACCAAATTATTTTAAATATTTTCCCATAATTTTTGCAGTTTTCTTAGCTGTTGATCGTATTTTCAGTAGTTTTAAAAACGTTGATTAATATATGTAGTATATGTTGAGGATTGTTATCTTTAATCTTAGACCATAAAGAAACTAGTATAACTCAACTACAACTCAATCTATAAAGCTGGAATCTGATAAGAGGGACCGCTATAGAGTTTCAGCAATGCAAAACTTTGTTGAGAAGTTTTCGCCCTCACTTTGTAATAAATTGAATGTTTGGTTCTTATCTCTAAATTTATTTGACTCATACATATAACTTTTATTACCGAAGTACCATCATTACCATCATCTTTTAGTAAAATTTCCAAGCTCAGTAAAAAGTTAACTGCTTTGGTTCGTAACATTTCTGTATATTACATGGTTGCGTGGTTGGCAATGCGCTAGTTTATTGTCATTGAAGGTACCATTCGATGAGGTTCCACCTTAGGGAACGAATGTCAGGTGGGTTGGTTTCATGTGATATGCAAAGTGATTAATGCATTCGCTCATTGTACGCAAGACATACAGTAGATTTGGTATGTCGGGGTCGATTCTGGATAAGTAGGACTTTTACCTGCTATAGCTCCGCCATTGGAACTCTATATTTGAGCTCTTCGAGATCTTCTTCTGTTATGTATGTTGGTAAAACTCCAAGGACGCCATTTACTGTGAGGGGGTCGGTGAAGATATTAATAGTTCCAATAATACTCGTTAATTAGCATTCAGTGTTTGTTCGAAGTCAGTTACGTCCAGTAAGATGTTCAATGTCAAAGAAGTTTGTTAATTTTCACTTGATATTCGTAGGTTTTCAGAGAAAACATCCCAAATGCATCTGGTGAAAAGTAACAGGAAACCACGTCTGACGAATATGGAGGATGGAGTTTCGTTACAGTTTTGTTTTTGGCCAAGAATTCATGAAAGTGAGGTTATGAAATATTATAGCCGAATTTCTTTGTTTTATTTGCACAATTTTATTGGCATTTCTGAGGTCTAAAATTGCCCATTTCAAATGAAAAAATAAAGCAAAATATTCAACAAAATTAGCTCTTGGCTTCGTGTCAATATTCTAATTAAAAATATATACACTGTGCTATCGGTTTAAAATAATGTTTTAGTTCTTTTCAAAACTTATCTTATATTATCAGCTTTCCAATTTTTGATTATGATATTGTTATGTAGAAATAAATCAGAATCTTAAGCTACAACTTGAAAGTTTAAAAAATCAGCCAAATGCTAACAACCCGTAAGTTGTTTGTACTTACCTTCTTATGAACTACTTACTAAATTGAAAGCACTCAAAGTTATTTTGCGGCTTATGATTTCGTAAATTGTTTACGTGAAGCTTCTCCAAACATCAAAACAACATTTTATTGACTGGAGACTGATTTACTGCTTAGAACTAAAAAGTGCAGCGAATCCCAAAGAGAAAAAAATTATCAATTCGCGAAGCGTGTATTAGCAAAACAAACTTGAGCAGTCGCAGAAGAATTGCAAAACAGAAAATAGGCAAACTCTTTAACCTAATCAAGACTAATTGGGCGACGAGAAACTTTTGACGTTGACAACTTATTCAACTTAGAAGCACGTGTAAAAGAAGGTATGGTGAGTAGATACGTGCACAAAAGTGAAGCCAAAGTGAAGCGGCCGCAAGGTAGGCAGCACATGCGTCTGTTGAAATATATTTACACATTGAGCGTGTGTACCTACTGTTTGATATAAATATTCACGTATGTATACATACTTATGTGTGCACAGAGATTATGAGTATACATATTCATTGCTGTGCTCACACACAAATAGTGTTAAGGACAAAAAATAAAGCCATCAACTGAAAATTGACAACATCCGTTTTCAAGATTTAGTCATTGAATCATCGGATGTATCATTAATTGAGATCCAGACATTGTCCGGTAATCCGAGTGAGCATACATTTTTTGGAGGAAATTCAGTGCCGCAATATTTAAGAACTGAAGACCTTTTGAGAAACATTTAAATACGCATATTACGCATTTATAATGATACCGGATTAGCAAAATTTTCAATTAAACAAAATAATTCATTTTTGATTTTGGAACAGCGAAATTTGGCCACTTATAATATTTACCATACGAGCTTGTGAGAAAATCTTGAACACCAATAAAATACTTAATAATAATGATGAGCATGGCGGAAATTTAAATCCGGAAAAGGAGCCAGGTAGCAGTTATGGCGAAAATATAAGATTTTATTGCAAAAAGGCGACCCGAAAAAAAGCGTTTGACTAAGAAAATGCATCAACAACGCCTCCGGTGAGCTATAAAGCTGCAAAACAGGACTCACGGCGATTGGCAAAAGGTAATCTTCTTTGACGAATCGAAATTCAACATGTTATTTAGGAAAGGGATTTCGTACGTAAGGAGAACTCGTGAACGCAATAACGAAAAGTTCGTCCAAAGAATGGTTAAGCCGGGAGGCATCCGAATTCTTTGGGGATACTTTTCTTACCATGGACTTGGAAGACTGGTGCTAATAGGTTGAACAATAAACGCAATTAAGTTCCAGCAAATACTGGAGGAAAATTTAAAATATTGAATTGAAGAGCACTTTTCGCAAGAAAACGATCACATCTTTCAGGATGATTTAGCGCCATGTCATCGTGCCAAAATGGTAGGTATAAATTTTTTTCATGGCTGTGGTTTACACAAATTGTTTCATTAACAATATTAATTTCTTTATTTTTCTAAGTAAAAGACTTTCTCTCGCAAAATGGATATCTGACGTTAGAATGGTCAGGTAACAGCCTACAATTTATTGAGAATCTTTGGCGTATTATGAAGCCCAAGGTAGCAAAGAAGAATCCTAGCGCCTTAGCTGGGCTGAAGAAAATTCTCGGGAATATCTGGTATAACGAAATCACAGCAAAAGCATTGCAGAATTTGACAAATTTAATGCCGCTGCGCATTAAGGCCGTTATAGAAAGCAAAGGTGGCTCAGCAAAATATTAGTTTAAAGATTTTTGGAGTGTGTAATATTAACTCTACCTGACGATTAAAAATTATTTTTGTATAAAAATTAGGATTATAGTTATGTAAGCATTTATTATTCACTACTAAAATACCAAAATATACAAAAATACATTATAATAAGAAAACAAAATTTGTTTTCTCTCATTTAACTTTATTTAGGAATATAATAAGCATACAAAATATTAAACATAAAAATCTAAAACACTTGACAGAAAAAAAAATAATAATTATGACATTTTAACTGTCCAGATTTTAATTTCCGCCACTGTATATTTCGAATTTTCAAGTCAAATATTTCGATTTAGTAGGTGTACTTCGAAAAACGGAGAAACTACTTCATCACTTGTGACCCAGAAAAAAGTTAATTTTACCAAATAGTGAAATTATATTGTTAGTCTATAAGTATTTTTTAACGGAAAAAATATGTGGTATGTACGTGTTCGAATTGCTACTCTCAAAAATAAAATATTCGCTCTTTCGAAATTTATGTTATTTACATATATCACAAAGAGGTCGTAATAGATGTATGTAAGACCCAACGAACGAAGGTTAACTTCTATAACTGCTGACTTTTATGACCGTCTTTACATCATTAAGGCTTGTGGTTTTTGCAAATTACCTTCGCTTAACTTTAACATAACAAAAACTTCAAAAGGTTACTTTTACTTCCTGGCATGCATAAACCCACCTACTTTCTGTTTCCCTTCATATAATGGGACTTTTATTAGCTTCTACGTATAATGTTTTCTAAGTAAACTAACGTTATTTCGGTCACGTCTTTTGGTTCGAAATATAAATGACTGCAAATTACTTTACTAAAACTTGATGAATTTCCTGCTACTTACAAACATTTTAAAAATAAGTTCAAACGTGAAGAAAATTGGAGAATGATAAAGACAAAGGCAAGCCAAAAGCAAAATTTTTGAAAGGTGAGGGTGTTTACTGATATACATAAAAAATGGTTGAGAATATTTTGAACCCTTTGAATACTCCTTGCGAATGCTTATAATGTTGCTATATCTATTATTTATTTGCTTTTTATTATTGGCTTACTGGTGTGGATTTTTAACCAAAGCACAGAAATAACGGCAATTTAAGGCAATAAAAAATATATTTACAGTTTTGTGGTTGCTCTTTTGGGGGAGATGGGCGGTGAATAAGAAAATGTATTTACCTTTCTAATCCTTCATCTTTTATTAATGATGAATGGTTATAAAGAGGCAGCAGCATTACATGAAAAAATATATATTTAGATTTTAAAACTTTGATTTCAGTGTTATTTCCAACCACGGCCAAAGGTTGTTTCTGGTTCTATAAAACAATAGTTAAGCCCATGATGTTCTATGGAATTTTTGTATGGGGAAGCTCCTGCAAAAGACTACACTCGTGAAAGAATTGGCGGGAATTTTACGAGCTGCTCTTATCTGTGTCTGAATCATACCAAGCACGGCACACAACGTCTTGCTGCATAAGCAGCAGCCGGTGGACATAGCCGCAAGACATATCGTTGCTATAACTGCCATCAGACTCAGAGAACCTTGGTATTTAGATGACGACGAGCCTGGGAACTCTGAAACGTCATACATTTCATTTTAAGCTGCTTGGATTTCCAAGTCGCCGAACCTAACCTTAGCTGTCGTTTTCCATCTTACATGCCATGGAGGTGAGCTATTTTTTGGATGGATCAAAGCCTGTGGAGAGATTTAGTGGAGAAGTACATTGTCGAGAGATTTTTACAAACTCCAGTTTTAGGCTTCCTGACCATTGCATCGTCTTCAAAGCGCAGGTAGCTGTCAGAACGGCAGTACTGGATCTACTACTCTAGAGTGCAGCCTCTTTCATAGTAGAAACTGCCCACTCCTATAGTAGGGCAGTGATAGAAGAAGCTAGACTCCTTATCTCTAGCGTTAGGCTACTTTAGGCTTAGACTGCGAAATTGCAGGAAACTGTAAGACATTAACTACAGAATGGAAAAAGAAGGAAGCTCCATTGTCTTCCAAACCAATAACTTTACATCTGGCACAACCTAAAATACGAAAAACCTTTTTACTTTTCGTCGAACACAGCTATAAGTAAGAAGCCAAACATTTGCTATTAAACTAATACTTACCTGTAAACATGCAAACATAAAAGTGTATATATGTACGTATAATCTTTAGAAGTCATTCTTATTTGCTAATACTAATCAAATTACCTTTGTGTTGACATTTGCTCTTTCCTTAATTTATAATTCTATTTTAAGATCGTGTATGTCTTAGATGTCATTACTACTCGTATCTGCAAGCACAATCCTTTCTTGGCAACCTTGCCATCAACGAAAATGAAATCCTCCTTGGCAGTAAGCATATTTTGTGTTTGCTTATTTATGTTCATACATTTGGATTGTTTTTGTTTTGTAAGTTTTTGTAGTGCTTACCGCTATTGTCTTATCACATTTCAAGTTCAGCTTAACTAACAAACTCACACAGCGGCAAGAACAAGGAGCCCACTGTAAAACAAAGAGCTACAACAGACAGGTGAATATGTGCGTCTTTATGGAGATATACATATATATATTAGTTGACATATCTATTTTGGACTCCGGTGCCCAACTTTGGCGCTGTAACATATGTAGATAAACATGTGTGCATAGAACAACAACTTTAATAGAAAAACATGGTAAAAGTCTGAATAAGCAGTTTGACGAAACTGTACAAAGCTTACTAAACACGTTCATCCAACTCATGCCGCACCTTCTACATCCTATAATTTTGATTTGTACACTTTCACCAATTTGTTTGTCCTGTGCAGATTTATTCCTTTATCTTTTTTAGGAATATAGTTTTAATTTGACGTGCTTCGCATATGAAATTTCAAACTGCTATACAAGAGGTGTTCCAAAGTAAACAGGACTTTTTGAACCTAGCGCTCCCTGGTAGGGTCAGTATGTTTGAAATATCGATGAGAAGATGAACTTCGAAGAAAGAGCCGACATTAAATTTTGTTTTAAAATTGGTAAAACTTTTACCGAAACATTTCAATTCATAAAACAAGTTTATGGCGATGATTGCCTATCCCGTAGCAGAGTGCACGAGTAGTTTCAACGTTTTCAAAGTAGTCGTGAGTACATAAATGACGGTCAACATGTTGGCCAATCAAAGCCCGTGATCACCGGAAATTCCATCGAAACTGTGAGTGAATTCATCAAAAATCAGCTGAAATCATCATTGAAATTCATGGAAATGGAATTGAACATCTCCAAAACATCGATTTACCGTACTCTGACCTAACATTTGGTCTAACGAAAGGTGTGTGCACGGTTTCCTCAGCACCAATTGACCGACGACCAAAAATTGCTCAAAATCCAACATTTGAAGGACACCATTACTTGACCAAAAATCACATTTTAACCATTAATCAGCCGTCGTATTTACCTGATTGGGCACCGTGCGACTTCTAACTTTTCAGAAAAATGCATTTGATCGTGAAAGAAAAGCGTTATGTAGACGTAGAGGCCATTCAAAAGACATGCACCGGCATACTGGCGGCCATACTGGCCAACGAGCCAAAACACTCGTTCGACATGCTTTCGGACCGTGTAAAAAGCTGTATTGAACAAAATGAATTAATTTTGCCGAAAAAGCCTTTTGTTCTGTTTTGTTTAAGTCCTGTTTACTTGAAACGCACCTTGTACCAATGTGAGCAACTAATGTAAATTGCTGACATCTCATTAATAAACCTTTTTGTATTTTCAGAATTTATTTTAATATGGTAACACATATTTGCTTAAGTAAATAGTTTTGTCTAAACTTCCTGAATATTTTGTATGCTAGTTATCTGCTATAGTGGTCCGGAAAATGGCGGTTCCGTGTCCAAAATTTTCATCTTCAAAAATGAAGAGCTAATTCACGCATATGCAGACAAGCGGACAAACACATCGACTCAGCAGCTCGTCACTTTATGAAGCCTCTCACATTTCCTTTTGGGTGTTACGAAAACTGTTACAAACTCAATGTGCCCTAATTAGGGCATAAAAATCCAGTACATCGATGACTCGTAAACATAAGAATGTACTGACATATTTACATTCAACATAGAAGACCATTCAGCAGCGTCTGTTGAGTTGAAAGAACCAGAATTCTTCTTTATGTATGTTTAATGAGATGTCCTCGCCATAGAGGAGGAGCTCAGTGAAGAAATCTTTTACCAAAATCATGCAAATTATGAAAAACATAGGCTTCTGTAGAATATCCTTTTATAAGAAAACGCATTTCATAAAAAACTGTTAATGGCAATTTATTAAGAAACTTTTTATAAAGTCCGAGTTCGAGTTTTACATTGTTAGTAGTCATAATTCAACAACCAACTTACTTACATTCTTCATATTTTTATACTCTTGCAACATGTTGCTTCAGAGTGTAATAATTTCGTTCACCTAAACGGTGGTTTGTATCACCATAAAATATTCGACCTAGGTATAAGGTTATACATACGATATACACGAAAGGTTATGATGATCATGATGACGAGGTGAGAAGAAATCCGGTTGACTGTGTCTCCGTTCGACCAACTGTTCAAGCGATAATTGAGTAAAAATTAAAATATCTTTATGAAACATTGTACAGGGGTTTGTTTTCAAAGAAATGAGCCACACAAGATATGATAAAGAATTGTAATTTGGTAAAGAAGTATGAGACACATGTGGGCTAAAATATTTGAAAATGGATGAAAGTGGATGAGTCCAGTCCCCAAACATTGTTTCTATTAAAAAGTAATAAAAGTGCGATAAGTCAATTACAAAATATGCCAGCGAAATTAAACTTTACCCCCGAGTTGATCAGAAAGGGCTTTATAGATGCCGGGTCAGTTCGTTCACATATTATCGATTAGTTGCCCTGGGAATTCAAAATTTGATATAAGTTTTTATGTGATAAAAAAATTTAAAATTTTTTTGATTAGTGTAACTAGTCTATGAAATAACCAGCCGACTATTCATTAATGCAAACTTTTTACGCGACAAAAACTTCGTAACTGTCAATCAGCGCTAAATTCATTTGCTTGTTTACTCGACGGGGCGTATGAGTAACTTATTGCTTCTAACGTAAGTTTTACTTATACAAAAGTTTGTGCTTGCTAAACACTTATCAATAATTTTTGCGAAAATACATTTTATGGAGAAAAAAAAGATTAGAAGAATTTAATAATTACCTTTCACGGCTGCCAGTCTGTGAATGATAGCTGATTGGAGCTAAGAAAATTTTTGCGGACGGAAGGTAGCCTAACAGTTAGGAGAATACATAAAAATTAAACAGTGTGTTTTGTTGTTTCCATTTTGTAAGTTGAAATACAGACATTTAGTCACTTATATACGTTCAAAACATCATTATGAAGCTCAGCATGTCCTAAAAATGTTACTTATTGTAAAAAGGCCTTATTCATATTAAAGCAGTACTTCATCCAAATATACTGCCATTTACTCAGTGAATTTACTCCTCAATTTCCTATTCTTTCAGGTAATATATATTATTAATAGAGAAAATGTTTAAAACACATATTTTCAGTAAAAGGGTGAATATTTATTTTTGAAGTAATATTTATATATTTATCTCACTATTAAATATTAGAATCGATAGATTTTATTTGATACAATAATGCAAATAAATGGTGGCAAAACAAAGAACTAATCATTCTATTCATTCCTTTTGTCACGTACTGTGCAAGCAATTTTCCGGTTCTTACCGCCTTTGTATTAAGTTTCCCTGCTGCACATTTGTTTCGAGCTAGATGTTACATATATGATAAAAATGCAACAAGTTTCTTATACAACTTTGTTGCGAACAAAACACATAGCTCCACAGTGTTAGACTGCACTTGAGAGCATATACGTGCCCTTGCACTAATAGTAGACAAACCGCCACGGAGCGCCCAGCGATTGCAGGTGCCAAAGGGCAAAGTGTAAAGCACACTTAAGCAAACGTCATTCACGTTTGAAAGTACAATTCTCCCGGCCGAACAGTAGCTGCGATAATATATATATTACTGTATATTCAATTTAGGCTCTATATACAAGGAACGTTCCAAAGTAAACAGGACTTAAAACAATAGAACAAATGAATTTTTCTGCAAAGTCAATTTGTTTTATTAAACTGAAGCAAAAGGAGTTCAATACAGCTTTCTGCACGGTCCACAAGCATGTCGAACGAGTTTTTTAAGCTCGTTGGTCGGTATAGCCGACAGTATGTCGGTGCAAGCCTTTTGAATGGCCTCTACGTCTGCATAACGCTTTCGTTTCATGGGCAAATACATTTTTCCGAGAAGGAAAAAGTCGCACGGTGCCATATCAGGTGAATACGGGGAGTGTTTAATGGTTAAAAATGTGATTTATAGACAAATAATCGTCCTTCGAATGTTGGATTTTGAGGAAGTTTTGGTCGCGGGTCAATTCGTGCGAAACCAACCGTGCACACACCTTTCGTAAGCCCAAATGTTCGGTTAAAATGCGATAAATCAATGTTTTGGAGATGTTCAATTCCATTTCCATATTTTCGTCTGGTTTTTTATGAATTCACGCACAGTTTCGATGATTGGCCCGCATTTTGATCGTCATTCAAGACCACTTTGAAAATTTGGAAACCACTCATTCACTCTGCTATGGGATAGGCAATTCTTTGTTCGAAGATCATTTTCGCACCGATAACACAAACGTACTGACACTTAAAACGCAATAACTTCACTTCCAATCAATGAAATGTCCTGAAACCTCACTGTACAATCGATGGAGATAGCAGATTCCAACGCACCAGTCGACATATAAATGGTGCTACCAGGGGGCGCGAGATTCAAAAAGTTCTATTTAGTTTTCTAAACCTTGAAGTTAACAGCCACGTGGATCATTAAGGGTTGTATTTAGTTGGTTTATAACCAGTAGACCTTATTTGTCGCTAATGATTTACGTTTTTTTTTTACATACATACATATGTACTTGTACTATACTTCAAATAATATCCAATGTTCTTTTTAACTAAGTTTCATATTGAGTATTTACGTTATACATATTGAGTCTTTTACTTTCAGAATCGTGATTTAATTCCATAGTTACATTAATTATTCACCTTTCAGGCATTTTCTTTGCCAGAGCACTTTAACTCGTAAACAAATCCTAACCTTATTTGCGGTTGATAGCTCGTTAACCATTGTGTGTTAAATAATTTGTTGTCAATAATCACAATAATAATAGCAGCAACTGAAAAATGTGTGTGAATATATTTGGCAGAGTAACGCTTAATTGCGTTAATTAATAATAATGACAAAACCACAACGGAATTGACCGCTGTTTTACAGATTCTGCCCTAAATACTTTCATAAGAGTACAGTGTGTTATTTTGAAGTCTTAGATATTTTATTTTCAAAGTAACACTAAAATTTATAAAAAAATTTAAGTAGGATTTTGCCTTAGAACTGCGAAGTTAGTAGCAAAATGCTGGTTTATCTTGAATCATAAGCTCTACAAATCATTAGTTTTTAAGATATTTTGATCTATGTGATTAATAACTGGCCCATTTCTTGGCGGAATTCGGCCACAAAAAAAAACGCCTCAATAAAGTTATGGTTTCACGAACTGCTTTGCTTGTTATACAACCATCGAACCATTTAGCATTTTGAGGACTAATACTGACAAGTTGAAAAATTAAAACGTCATGAATTATTACCACGTCAAAGTTGGTTTTATGAAAGTATGAATCGTTAACTCCATCTGAACCTAACCAAACAGTCAATGTTGACCAAGTTCAAGAAATCTCAGTACTTTCCTTACTACAATTACTAAAATTTTGATTATTTACTATAACAACAGAAAAATTTTACCCGAAAAAACACCCTATGCATGTATATATTGCTAGAGAGAGCACAGCATATTAAAGGCAAGCGATGAGCGCATTGTGGATTGAATAAATGACTAAAATATACCAGAAAATTTGTGTATTTTCATGTCTGTCTTTAATTTTATATGTTATGTGGGATAACTTAAATTTTAATTAAAACAGCCTACTCTGATGTAGCGGTAACCAGCTATGAAACGTAATGATATTCCAGTGTTTTGATGCAATCTGTAAACTCGAGTGTTCATACTATACTTATTATATGGTTAATGCCATAAAAGAATATGTATGACCCAATATATATGTAAGTGCATTGTGTTGTAAGCGAAAAATCCAAATATTCCATGGACAGCATATCTATGTGATTCCGATCAAAAGTTTCATATGCAGTGAGAGAGTGGAAGAACCTTCTTTTGATCTTCTTTTATCAAAAAACGTTTAAAAAAATAAAGTAACGCCCCCAATAGGTACAAATAGTTATAGCAATTGAAATTAGGTCAAGAGCAGCGAAACGGAATATTTTTTCAGAGAAACGAGGAACAAACAAAATATAAATTGAGGATTTGGGCGTATAAACGTATTTATATACAATGTGTTGGGTAGTATTTCTAATCAAATTTTAACTCATTTTTTTTATATAATAATAAATAAACATACATATGTGCCATTTTGGTCGACCACTTTTTGCCATTTTTCCGCTGTAAATCGAAATTTCGAAATTTCCAGAACGGAAGCAAGCGAAACATTGTTGTGCTATTCGAACTGATACAGCATCAATCTTCGTAAACTTCACAAATTTCCTTTGTGGCATTCTTCACTTTTTTATACAAAAATTTCAAAATAATATAGCATAGCGAATTTCTTCATTATTTTCACTAATTTTTGAACAGCTGTAACTTTTTTTCCACTTCCCCGAATTTAAAAAAGCTTAAAATCTAACCTTTCCAAAACTATATGGTATGATACAATGTGATTGGTAGCACTGGGGATATACGAAACGACTTTTTCAACTACCCAATATCTTCGGTTGCCTGCATCAAAACAATAAAACAATAATAGTCTTCACACATACAAAACATTCGTTAGAAAAACTCGATTCAGATCGTTCACTGTGCATGGAAGGTGTATGATATAGTTATCCGATCTGAACAATTTCAAATTTTCTATGCAGGCACTTGTTTCCGATCCTTCAGTTTGTATGTGAGCTATTTGCTATAATCTGCATACTGATTATTTACATACATAGTTGGGGTAGATACTCACAATGTGTCATAAAGCATCGTAAAATCGCAACTTGCGCGAGTTAATTTTTACCAGAAGTAAAAATGAGTCAAAAGAATATATTTTGAGCTGCACCGAAATGTGTACTCTTTATTTATACTCTTAAGACTAACTTATTACATGTTTGTTACTTCTATTTATACTAACTAGTATGTTTACTTATTACTAGTTGATACTTTGTTAAGGTACAGATTATATTATTTGTTTAGGTTTGTTTACATACATATATATTGTTTGCTTAAAAACATTTGCTTTGTTTTAAGGTAAGGTTGTTGTGCTATTCATGTGGTGAACACATAGAGCGCGACAGACTGCAAACTACATCTGTCAAATATTAAAATACACACGTTCTCATGGGCAGTGTTATTTTGACAGCTGCACGACTACACGACTGCAGGCCGACAGTTGTCGTTCTCGCTAACTTCAAATTGCTCCTATTTTTGCCAACGACAGTAGGACGACAGTAGGACGACAGTAGAGTTGACAGTAGAATGGAAGATAGAAAGAGGAGGTAGAGTGGTGATGCCACTAATATGTAAAATGTAAAATTATTCACAGCTCTAACAAACTTGACGTTATTTTACAAATAAAAGCATAAAATAGCTACATTATAACTCTATTATATCATTTGTAATAACAATTGATAATTTAAAGCAAAAATATTTACCTATTTACTTATTTTTTGCATAAAAAATTTCATTTTGAACAAAATATTAAAATTTCATTGAAGTGAAAGGAATTAGTATGGCCACAACGAAATTGTGTACATACAAAATAGACAACTGCGTTGTTTTGTGTGTACATGCCGGCCATTGTGTTGTTGTTTCTTCTCAAAATGTATATGTAGTAAGATGAACAACGACGTTTTCAGTTCACTGTCGTACTGCTGCAGTCTGTCGCGCTCTATGTGTTCACCACTTCAAACTCAAAGTTGTTTTGATACTTGTTTGTTTAGGATTGCTTCTTGTAGTGATAGTGCATTTCAATTATTCGAACTCAAGGTTGTTTCTGCATTCTGTTTACTGAAACAAAAGGTTGTTTTGATGTTTGTTACTATTATAAGGAATACATTCCTTAACTCGCAGACTAGTATTTGTTTGACACTCTAAATATTTCAGCAATAGTTCAAATAAAAGTGGTTGAATTAAATAATTCTTACAAGTCTAGTTCAGAGTTACTAAAATCAATCTATACGACTTTTTCCCCATGACTAAATGCGTCTTTTTGAAATTCGCCAAATGAACCAAAGTTGGTTCCGTGTCTCCAGTGGGATCGAATTTGATCTTCTAGATTATATACCGGATGTAAATAAATGTGTTATAATTCCTAATAACACTTGATATGGCAGACTGAAAAGTTATCTTCTTTACAATGAACCGCTTTTCCTATCCTGCGATTGAAAATCTAAACAACAATCCATTACTAAGTCTCATTATAAGTTTCACTTGCCAATCTTCTTTGTTTTCACAGTAATCTAATTTCGTAACGACTTCCCCACCTACTTAATAATTGATTACCAAATTAACGCAAAATTCGCATTATACTTCACTGGAGTGTCAAAATATAGGTAAGCAACAATTCGAAAGCTAGTAGACGTCCGTCCCACTTGCCTATTAATACATAGACGACTTCACCGCTACTATTGTTTGTTCCTCTTTGCTCTGTTACCTACTCTAGTACTTGGTACTCTTACGCCATGCTTGGTTCTCTGACCCTTTTTTCAACTTATTACTTCTTGTCTGTTGTTTCTATCGTATTCGGTCTCCAGCACGATTTGCTTTAAGGTGGGTCTGCCTCTGCTGTGGGAAGAGTTGTATTGACGTTAATGGATTTTAAGTTTCAACTTCTGCCAATGTGGTTATTCATCTCAAAATGGTTTCAAGTGACTCCTAGTTCTGCCACTACTTCAAATCTAATTTTCTTATTGGGCCTATTTATCACGGCGCTATTGTTGTTTGTGTTGCGCTTGATGACAAAGTTGAGTGGTGCTGGCTGGTATTTTACTTTTCAATTAAAGCCTACGGCTGCTGAAGTTCCGTATCTAAATATGTTTAAATTAGCTTAATTCGGCGTGTTAGATATATGCTTTCAAATCGTTAGGTAAATAAGGAATTAAGCAAACTCTAAAGGTTTTCCTAATTATTGAAGTTGGGTAACGTTAAAGGAACATATGTATTCGTATATGTGAAGAAGACAATAATTAATTTTCCGTTTTACCAGAAGTAAGATCAGTCTAAAGTTAAAAACAAGAAAAAACGTTAACTTCGGTTGTATCGAAGCTAAATACCCTTCATAGGTGCATTTCTCTTAGTAACTATGTGTTCTGTTTGTATGGAATTACTATAGCATAATCCGATCTGAACAATTTTTCGGAGATTACATTGTTACCTTAGAAAATAATATATACCAAATTTCGTGAATATATCCTGTCAAATGTGAAAGTTGTCCATACAAGAACTTGATTCCGATCGTTCAGTTTGTATGGCAGCTATACGCTATAGTTAACCGATCTGAACAATTTCTTCGGAGATTACATTGTTGTCTTAGAAAATAATATATACCAAATTTCGTGAATATATCTTATCAAATGTGAAAGTTTTCCATACAAGAACTTGTTTTCGATCGTTCAGTTTGTATGGCAGCTATATGTTATAGTGGTCCGATATCGGCCGTTCCGACAAATGAGCAGCTTCTTGAAGAGAAAATGTTTGCAAAATTTCAAAACGATATCTGAAAAACTGAGAGACTAGTTCGTATATATACAGACAGACGGACAGACAGACAGACGGACATGGGTAAATCGACTCAGCTCGACATACTGATCATTTATATATATACTTTATAGGGTCTCCGACGATTCCTTCTGGGTGTTACAAACTTCGTGTTGGAAAATTATTCTGGGAGTCAGAAATTGCTGTCGCCGTATCAATGTTCGAAATTTAAGAATATTTTTAGCACTAAGGTGTATATTAAACAAAAAACTATATAACATTAGTGTGAAACTTTATTAGCATTAAACTAGAATGTATGTTAATAAAGTTTCAAGTCAAATTCAAAATTCAGTAAGCTGATTAGACCTCATCAGTGAGGCTTTAGACCTGGAAGACCAACAACAGACCAGATATTCACCATGTGCCAAGCCTAGGAAAATACCAGTGGAAAGAGAATCGACACGCAAAACCTCTCCACGAGAGCACAAAAGGAGATACTTACCTTTATGCCGGATGTCTGAATTTGGTATTCCCGCAAAACTAATACTGCTGTGTGAGTATACGTTAAGGAATACAAAAAGCTCCGTCAGGATCGGGAAGGTCGTCTCCGAGTCGTTCAAACGAAGTTTCAGACAACGCGCCTCCCGATCTTTCGACTTCTTCAATCTGTTGCTGGAGAAAATAATTCGAGCTGCAGAACTTAATCAAGCAGGTACAGTCTTTCATAAGAGTGTACAGTTGCTGGCATACGCCGATGATATTGATATAATTGGCCTCAACAACAGCGCCGTTAGTTCTGCTTTCTCTAGCCTGGACAATTAAGCAAAGCAAATGGGTCTGGACGAAACATCTCCTGTCATCAAACAAACAGTCGTCGCACTCGCGACTTGGCTCCCATGTCACTGTTGACAGTCATAACTTCTAAGTAGTAGATAATTTCTCTCTTGGACCCAAATTAACAACAACGTTAATCAGCCTCGAAATCCAACACAGAATATCACCTGATGGTGCTACTTCGGACTAAGTAGGCAATTAAGAAGTAAAGTCCTCTCTTGACGAACAAAAACAAAACTTATAAAGCACTCATTATTCCCGTCCTACTATATTTTTGGCGCAAAGGCATGGACGATGACAACATCTGATGAGACAACGTCACGATTTTTCGAAAGAAATGTTCTGCCGAAGATTTATAGTCCTTTGTGCAGTGACTGCGGTATGCAGTCGACGGAACGATGAGGTGTACGAGATATACGGCGATATTGACATAGTTCAACGAATTAACAGATAGCGGCTGCGCTGGCCAGGTCATGTCGTCCAAATGGATGAAAACACTTCAGCTCTGAAAGTTTCCGACGCGGTACCCGGCGAGGAAAGCAGAGGAAGGGGAAGACCTCTACTCCGTTGGAAGGACCAGGTGGAAAAGAACCTGGCTTCAATTGGAATTTCCAATTGGCGCCAATCAGCAAAAAGAAAGAACGACGGGCGTTCTGTTGTAAACTCGGCAATAAAGAAGAAGAGGATTTGTGTTTACTTAAAATGTAATTATATATCTATTTTAATGCTGGAAGTTTGTAGTATTCAGAAATACTCAACCAGTTTCGCTTATATATAAACCCTAAATTAAATTTTCTAAAATATTAACTTTTTATGAAGTTAAGCGAATAATTGTCTACTTTATATTTTTGTGAAATACTTTAATAAGAGTGTCATATTCTCATAATAAACCCTGAATTCTCACTCCACATTTGCAATAATTTGCCATTTGCTTTTACTTTCCGTTAAAGCGTTATTCAATCAGGAAAATATCTGAAAAAAACTAAAACATATAAGGTGGAGCTAAGTTCGGGAATAAGCGAATATACCATACTCTTGCAACTTGCATTTTATAACTTATATTATTCCCTATAATAACATTAATATTAAAGACAGAAAAAAGCAGCGTTGTCCAGGGTACATCGAAGAGCAGATAAGTAAGTAAAATCACAATGTCGGTGGATGTGCAAGAATTTTAGTGGAAAAACATCCATTTTGGATGACGGGAGCTACTTTTCACTCAGCGGGCAGCAAATGCCGGCAATGATGTCATACGGTATGTCAATAACGCCTCTCGAGATAAAGTAAAAAATTTAAAAAAAAAATTGAGTCCAAAGTTATGCTCTACATAACAGTTTCTCCTATGAGTATTTCTGAGCCATTCTTTAAACCAAATGGACTGACAATAAATCATGAGACGTACTATACATCAATCAATGTTTGGACAAAGTTTTGATTTCTCCAATACATAACCACCATAAAAACGATGAAAGTTTATTTTGGCCGGTCAAATCCTCTTCTTATTATGCAAATGCAACATTGGAGTTCTTGGTCAACAAAAACATCTACTTTGTGCCTAAAGAATTGAACCCGACAAACTTAACACAATGCCGGCCGATTGAGGATTTTTTTGGAGAAGTCAAAGCTTTAGTGTACAAAAATGGTTGGAAGGCTCAAAATTTGAAGCAGCTGATACATCATATTCGGAAGTGCCTTCAGGAAGTTGATACTAACGGTGTACAACGTGCTTGCTCAAGTGTCCTGACTAAGCTAAGACGGGTTGCTGACAATGGACAGTATTTTGAAATTCATTCTTTTCTTAATTTTTAAAATAATATAATTATTAGGTTGTGTCATTCTGAGGCAACCTTTTTTTTTCAACTGAAAAACGGGCTAAAAACTTTCGAAAATGTGAAAAAGAAAGTCACTCAAAAGATGAGCTCTTAATTTTAATATTAAGGGGTGCCTATTTAAAATTTTCTGTTTTCCATATAAATTACATGGAAAAAAAATCTTTTTTTGTGGTGGTTATTGTGCGGAGGTTATTATATGTGCACGCGATGGCTGCCAGTAGGGATGGTAAACTCGATTCCGATTCTACTCGAAAATCGAGTTTTCTCGTAAAATAATCGATTTTTCGGAATCGATCTTCAGTAGTCGAAGTCGATTAAGAATCGATTCTTGACATTCGAAAAATCGATTATTTTACGAGAAAACTCGATTTTCCAGTAGAATCGGAATCGAGTTTACCATCCCTACTGGCAGCCATCGCGTGCACATATAATAACCTCCGCACAATAACCACCACAAAAAAAATGATTTTTTTTCCATGTAATTTATATGGAAAACAGAAAATTTGAAATAGGCACCTCTTAATATTAATATTAACAGCTCATCTTTTGAGTGACTTTCTTTTTCACATTTTCGAAAGTTTTAAGCCTGTTTTTCAGTTGAAAAAAAAGGTTGCCTCAGAATGACACACCCTAATAATTATACTACATGGAATAGCTTACATTTCTGTTATTAGTGTCTTTTGAGTTATGCTGAAATACAATTAGTGCAGATTTTTAGTTATAACCCATTATTAGGGGAATATCACGCACCACATTTAGTTTAAATCAGTCGGGTTGATCTCGAGGTATGTGATTTCACCTAAAAGTGGGAGTTGTCACACCCATCGTGCGATTTCGATTCCAGTTTCTTTAAAGCATTCTCATACCATCACTGAGGTAAGATGTAGTGTCTCTGACGTATTAAATTATTGATATATGGCGCTTTTAGTAGTACCGTTAAAAAGGTATTGAGCGCGGTTATTATCCGATTTCAGCTAGTTTTACACTGTGGGTCCTTACAATATTTTTTCTAGACGAATTTCGTTGTTGGGGCTTTATTATTTCAAGACACTAAACATTAAACTTATTAAAGAACGAGGCCATGTCCCCCTTTTGAAATTTTTGGGCCCACAGGTGCACCTTGCTACTGCTATCCTTGTGTCAAATAAAGGTTTTTTATCTTAATTTAATGCTTAGTTATGTTATTTCGTATGTTTTTGGTTAATGGCGTTTCGTGGGTGTGGCAGTGGTCCGCTTACGCCTATCTACTAAGTTGTCCTTACTTTTTTTCCAATGAACGCACATACGAAGTCTCATCAAGATATATTTACAGTTGCAGCTTGCACGGACTGAGAGACAGGAAGTCACCAAATTTGATCTCGTCTTATCATCCTGATCATTTATATTTATATAACCAGATATCCACCTCGATTAGTTTAAGGTGATATATACAATCATTAGGTGAACAAATTTATTATACTCTGCAGGAACATGATGCAAGAGTAATAAAAACATGTAAGGAAGGGCTAAGTTCGGGTGTCACCGAACATTTTGTACTCTCGCATGATAAAGTGATAATCGAGATTTCATTATCCGTCATTTACATATTTTTCAAATACCTTATTTGTGTAAAGTTTTATTCCGCTATCATCATTGGTTCCTAATGTACATATATGTATATTATACAGAGAAGGCATCAGATGGAATTCAAAATAGCGTTATATTGGAAGAAGGCGTGGTTGTGAACCGATTTCACCCATATTTCGTACATGTCATCAGGGTGTTAAGAACATATTATATACCAAGTTTCATTGAAATCGGTATAGTAGTTCCTGAGATATGGTTTTTGGTCCATAAGTGGGCGAGGCCACGCCCATTTTCAATTTCTAAAATAAGCCTGGGTGTAGCTTCCTTCTGCCATTTCTTCCGTAAAATTTAGTGTTTCTGACGTTTTTTGTTAGTCCGTTAACACACTTTTAGTGATTTTCAACATAACCTTTGTATGGGAGGTGGGCATGGCTATTATCCGATTTCTTCCATTTTTGAACTGTATATTGAAATGCCTGAAAAAAACGACTCTGTAGAGTTTGGTTGACATAGCTATAGTAGTTTCCGAGATATTTACAAAAAACTTAGTAGGGGGCGGGGCCACGCCCACTTTTCCAAAAAAATTACTTCCAAATATGCCCCTCCCTAATGCGATCCTTTGTGCAAAATTTCACTTTAATATCTTTATTTATGGCTTAGTTATGACACTTTATAGGGTTTCGGTTTCCGCCATTTTGTGGGCGTGGCAGTTTGCCGATTTTGCCCATCTTCGAACTTAACCTTCTTATGGAGCCAAGGAATACGTGTACCAAGTTTCATAATGATATCTCAATTTTTACTCAAGTTACAGCTTGCACGGACGGACGGACGGACAGACGGACGGACAGACATCCGATTTCGACTCTACTCGTCACACTGATCACTTTGGTATATATAACCCTATATCTGACTCTTTTAGTTTTAGGACTTACAAACAACCGTTATGTGAACAAAACTATAATACTCTCCTTAGCAACATTGTTGCGAGAGTATAAAAACATATATAATCAGAAGCGGAAATATCTACACAAAATGCAGGAAAAATAAAAGAGAAATAAACTCATTTACATACCCCGGCAGTCACAGCCGTAATAAAAACGGTGAACAGTCACAAAGTGATAACAAAGTTTTCCCGCGGCATTTTGCTCGCCAAAGGATCATCGGTTGACCCACATGCTGTAAAAATGTTGTCTCTCGCAATGTTGAAATATAGAAGTAGGCAGTCATTAATAAGTACTTGGTGTATGGTGGTATTTTTAGTATTCGTTTAAATTATTTTCCATTTCTCAATTTCAGTTTAACATAAGCAACGGTACATTTTAAAGCGCCCGAACTTTTTATTGGTGGCAGTCAAAAATTAGTGCATTCTCATTATTGAGTAATAAAAAATAATAAATATGTTTAATTTGGTAGGATAAAAAGATATTATTTTCCTTTTCCACCTTGGTCGGGTCCCTTTCACCTGTCAATTGAAACCAAATAATACTTGCAAAAAGATTGTTTTGATCTATGTGCTTTTAAGCACCGTGGGATAAGCTTTCGTCGACAGGTAATTTTATTATTATACTGTTTTATTTTGTTGGTTTGTGGCCACCATCCTTCATTATATCCAAAGCAGTTCTCCATTGTATAAAGTGAAAATGTCTGGCGTGTAAATTAGGCAGTTACACGTTTGTTCAATTTCGTCACAATATGCAGTTTAAACGAAGTTCTCCATAATGTTCTATTTTCTGTTCACAGACAAACTCAATCCCTCTATGGAATAATTCATATAGTCTCGCGTAATAGTTTTCTTTTGAAACTTTTCCTGTGCCTTTCAGTAATGCTGAGACTATTAATTGAGCAAGTTTTAACACAAATTTCCAACTTCAAAGTCGTTAATGAAGTCTGCCCGTAAAGAGTTATCTATAAAAATATACTCAGAAATATTTGTGGCATTTCTGCTTAAAATTTTGAGTGCAGATGCAAACATTTAAAAATGTTGCATAAGGTTAAAAAATTAGTATGCCAGGCATCCTTATATCGGCTTAATAATTTCTCAACTTAAATTGCACGTATCGGGTCTTGACTTTCTATATATCGTTATTTGTGCACAAATAATTTTGAATTCGTGGAAAAATACTTACATTTACTGCAAACAACTTGCGGCATGCGAATCGTTACTTTTGGCTTCCAAACTATCAAACAAATCATTGGATATAAGCCGCTTAGAGTTTGACACTTTTTGTGCCAGATGATTAAGCTGCATGTGAAAATAACGCAAAGTTTTAGCAGATTATATACAATCAACTAATCTTTGTTAAACAATTTCACACCCACCGCGGTGAGCAGGATTTAACATAATGTTCAGCTAGGTAACTGTAGAAGAGCGTTGGCATACTGTCCTGAACTGTAGCAGATTTGTTGGGTAAGTAGTACATATGTATTAGAATTCTGCATAAGCAAAGGGTATAGTAAGAGCTTAGTACAGTTTACAACTTTTTAGAATGTCGCAAAATTTAACAAGCTATCGTATTTTGGTATATGTTAAAATGGTTGCAATTCGAGTGCAATGTTGACGATATAAAAAGTTTAGCTTTAAAAATTTTAAACGCGTAATAGTTGAAATTTAGTTTTTTATTATAATAAAATATGCATGGAGCGCTTTGTACTTAATTGGGAGGAAAATCTGAGAGTTTTCTTAAATTTACAACATTTCGTGGAGTTGGAGTTTGTGAATTCAAAAACCCTTAAGTTCATAATAAAAATCCAACGTGTTCCCAAACCAACACTGAATAGTGCATATTAAGTTTGCCACAAAGATTGTAACACACTGAAGCACTCGGAGGCCTTCGAAATATGTACACATGTAAATGATTAGCATGACGAGCTGAATCGACATGCTCGTCTGTCTATCTGTATGGTCAATCAGTTTTTGATGTATCTATATAAAA
Organism: Bactrocera tryoni; assembly: GCF_016617805.1. NCBI lineage: Eukaryota > Metazoa > Arthropoda > Insecta > Diptera > Tephritidae > Bactrocera > Bactrocera tryoni. The sequence continues at coordinate 1,608,583 of NW_024395977.1, read as the reverse complement.
TTTCGATTATTATGCAATGCAATGGTGTAATCTCAAGAGAAATTGTCGCTATTGCATATCTTTACCATAGTTAATGTAAAAACTGACCTATCAAAATAAAGTTCTTGTAATGAATATTTTGTATTTTTGAAAGGTATTGCTCAGTTGCAAGATGTTAAGGTATTTTCTTGTTTCCTGTTTTATTGGAATAAATATTTTCATTATATTTTAAGTTAGTAGATATAACGTTTTTTCTAATATGTACTATTTATAAATGTTTAAGCAGTGGAAACAATACAATATAATTCTTGCCAAATACTAATGTCATCGACGCAAAACAGTTAAAATATTCATAAGTCCTTCTATGTTTTTCATGAGATTCTATAATATGTAATATTTATAAACTTTTTAAAAATTATTTTATAATTATATTTACAGGATTTTTCCGGAAAGTAATAGGACTGATTTTCTTTCGCCGCGACTGTACTTCGGAGCGTAAATGCGCAAAGTGTGCGCGAAGATGGTCCCAAAAGTGCTCACTGACGACCAGAAATTGCGAGTGAAAGTATACTTCATTTTCACAAATTCTTAAACCAAATCTCAAACTGTGGTGCTAGGAAACCATGTAAAAAAGAAGTTGCAATTATGACGGCTCTGCTCAAAGTCACTTGGCATGTGCAAAATAATTTTTAATAATGTACTTAAACAATTTGTAAAATAGGAACGGGCTACTATTAAATTTCGACGGCAACTCTCATGCTTGAAATGAAGCGGTATACAGCGATGAGTCATTTATTTGCAAAGTTCGTTAAACTATTGACGAATACGTCAAGTAATGCTATTGTAGTCTCTTCCGCCTATAAGTAGCTTGAAAGTAGTTCCTCAGTAGTTTTAGGTTTAGTACCACTGCGCAGCGTTCGTTATAATTTTGTGTTCATATTTAACCTTTGTACTATATATTAGCACATAACTTTCTTCTTATATTTGTATGTAGAAGTAAACTAAGTAATGAGGTTTGCGGAGGTTGATAGGTTGTTAAGAAGTGGGCTTGAAAAAATTCTTTTGACGAAAAAAGCAATGAAACGAGCTATAATGACTCAAAACTTCTTGCAGCTGCGCTAATTACTCTTTTATTTTATTTAAAATTAAGCAAAGAGAACTCAATGTAATCAAAGGTGTTTGTATGAAATATAATTGCATCATGCAGATGAACAATTCTTCGCTAATATTGGGGAAACTTCCTTTGGTTGAATATCTATACATATATAAATATCATAAATAAACGCATGTACATTAGGTATTTATTAAGTTGATTTTTTCTGTTGGTGCCGACGATCATTGGCAAAACAAATCGAGTTCACAGATGGATACCTTAAATTAGGTGAAAACCCATATACCAGGACCCTATTGACAGATTTCAACTAAATTTAATGTAGCGAAATTGGAAAACAACCACGCCTACTTCTTATATAGCATAATCTTTTAACTCCCAGTACACATGAAGTCGCAACTAATATAACGGGATAAAACTTTGTACGACTAGTGCCCTTAGAGTATGCCACTCCACTCCTGTCCATCTGTCCGTCTGTGGAAACTGTAACTTGAGTAAAAATTGAGATGTCTTGATGAAACTTGGTACACATGTTTCTTGGCACAAAAAACTTCCGAGTTCGTAGATGGGCGTAACGGTACTGTTAATAAGTACTTAAAGTTCGATAAATTAATAACTAAACACGCTTGATACATTAAATTTTAACCCCGAGATGGTATGAGAAGGCTTTAAAGGATCTGGTGTAAATATTGGACAATGGGCGTGGCACCCCCACTTTTTGGCAAAATTGCATATTTCAGGACGTGGTAGACTGTAAAATTCTTCTGACATTCTTATTTTACAGTGCAAAAATGGGCAAAATCGGACTTCAACCACGTCAACTTCCCATACAATATAATTTTATATTTCGTTTGATTTTTTAACCTCTCGTTATACAAACCAACATGGAATTAATATAACAGAATAAAACATTGAATAAATTATGCGTTTAGAGTATGCGACATTATGACATTATTATTGTCCGAAGCCAACAAAAACTGTTCAAGCTCAGGTACTGAATATTTTTACGCTGGTACTTAAACATACAATATGTATATATTTATGTGCATTTGACTGCAATGCCATATCATGCTGAGAAAAGCAAGTTGTAAGAAAATTTCTGTTATAACAGCATTCCAAATAAATGCAATAGATGTTGAGCAGTATGAAAGAGAGACGTAAGAAGGACGAAATTGGAAATCATTGAACTACAATTATGCGCATAGCTAATTGGATAGCTCGAAGATGGCCTGAATGGTGAATATATGTATTGTTATGTGTGATCTGTTAGCCGCAGTATATTTGTGGCGACACCAAGAGACTAAGCTTTCGTAATAACGGTGGTTGCCTACAATATTTATGACAACGGAAACCATTCCAAATCATGCAGTTGACTTTTCCAAATTTTAGAAATATTAAGCCAATGCAGTGAATAGTAGTTAAGTTGAGTTGAGTTAAGTATAACGAGTCTTCCTGAGAAATTATGTGTGATCGTCCAGTCGTTTAGAAGTATCTCGCACCTTAGAGTTAGGAGCATGTCAGCATGTTCACTTTATCCTGCTACCTAACATACATACTTTAATTTTTAACTTCAATTAGGATGAACGCGGAACGTCATTTGCATATTCCCAGTCTCGTAGTGCATTTTGCAGCATGCAGTGGTGGCGAAAAGTTATTTTTCATACAACCCTATTTACAAATGACCAAAGCCAGTGTAAAGCTAAAAAGGTGTCACCTTTCATTGTCAGATAGTAGTAGAAGCCTACATATAAATAGCATAGATGCGATAATATCTGGGATGAATAATTAACTTTGTTTTTATACATACTGGCTTTGGTTATTTTAACTTGGCAGTTCTATGTAGATTAGATTAGATTTACAGGACAGTTGATAGTCTCGACAAGTAGAAATGGTGATGGAAATTAATGAAACAGAATATTATGAAAAGGATATGAACAAATACAATATATTGCCTGGAAAGAGGAGATAAGCTAGACGTAGTACTAATAATGGATTTAAGCCTTCTTTGATATGAGAAGGATCTTTTGGAAAACTGACATACGTATTGTACGGAAGAAAGTTTTTCGTTAAAGGTCGGAATAATGAAGTAGAAGACATTGCAAGTCATGTTATGTTTATATGTCATTTAAATAACTGAAGAAAATATATAGAAATTTATTCTATCAAGGAGATTAGGATATGTGAAAATTAAGTGGAATGTTAACAAATGCTATTCCAACTTAATGAGAAACTTTTCTGTGCAGCTTCTCTTATAAAAATGTCTTCAAATTAAGTTTCGATAATCGGAATTTTTTTTAAATTTAGAAATTATGTGCCATGTAAATGCATATGTGATTTAAAAATAATATTACTTCTTCTTTACTGGCATAGGCACCGCTTACTCGCTTATACTCGAGTTAACAACAGCGCGCCAGTCATTTCTCGTTTATGTGTTTGGCGGCAATTGGAGATACTAAGAAAACCCAAGTCTATTCTTCTGTTTTCACCGGCGGGTACTAAATCGAAAAATTTCAGAGCTGTAGTGCTTTCTTCTATCCGGACAGCATGACCTAGCCAGCGTAGCCGCTGTCTCTTGATTTGCTGGACTATGGCAATTACATACACGTTATACCATATCTCGTACAGCCCATCGTTCCATAAAATTCAGTATTTGTCGGTGTCTATGCGCAACAGATCATTAAGGGGCTATACCAGTGTAACGCATGAAAAAGTAGGCGAATTTCGTGAATTTTTTTAAGAGAAAGTACGCAATTGAATAATTAGAACTTCTTTGAACGTAATAAGGTATATTTTCAGCTATATTTTAAGATTTTCTTTTTACAAAAATTTTGAAAAATAAAGGTGTTATGGGTGTCTTCGAAGGTGCCAAAAAAAAAGTTCCCCAACTGAATGCGTAATTCCAGCCGAATGAGTTGCTGAAAGAAAATATTCAAAAAGTTTATTAAACTTAAAGATATTTTCTTTACAATGACCTACGATCTTTGAAAAATATCAAAAATGGCGTAACTTTGAAAAAAAAAAATCGTTTTGTAGGTAAAAAATTGTCGTTTTTTTAATGCCAAATTGACAATTTTAAACTAATCAAAAAGATCGTAGGTCATTGTATAGTAAATGTAGTCAACAATACTCAGTTTCAATTTGTAGTCGATCGGTTAATTTCTCGTTGAGTTATGATGCCAGCAATTTTGAAAAGTGTCGCTTCGAGAAAAACGCGTTTAAGGTTCAAGGTTTCACTCATATGCAGGTATGATTATACCTGCGAGTAGTCGTTTTTTAGAACGCTGCCATCCAAAAACTATTCAATATACGACCTTGCCGATTTCACGGGATATTTTTGGAAATATAAACTATCAAAAAGCAAATAAAAAAGAAAATTTTTTTTTGAAAGTGTCACACTGGTATAGCCCCTTAATCTTCTGAAAAACATTTCATGGCAAACTCATTATGCCGCCACATCATATGATGCCCTTGTTCATGCCATCGCAACATATAGCAGGGCGGGAATGACGACGGACTTATAGGGTTTGGTTTTCGAGAGAGGACTTTACTTTTCAATTGCCTACAAAGGAATGTTTATAAAGAGCGATTCTGCGTTAGAATTTAAGGATGACTTCGTTGCACGTGGTTAGGCAGTAATGATTACTATTTGTTTCATGGCAGCTGATATTCTTCTTCTTCTTCTTAATTGGCGTAGACACCGCTTACGCGATTATAGCAGAGTTAACAACAGCGCGCCAGTCGTTTCTCTTTTCGCTACGTGGCGCCAATTGGATATTCCAAGCGAAGCCAGGTCCTTCTCCACTTGGTCCTTCCATCGGAGTGGAGGTCTTCCTCTTCCTCTGCTTCCCCCGGCGGGTACTGCGTCGAATACTTTCAGAGCTGGAGTGTTCAAATTCGGACAACATGACCTAACCAGCGTAGCCGCTGTCTTTTAATTCGCTGAACTATGTCAATGTCGTCGTATATCTCGTACAGCTCATCGTTCCATCGGAATGCGATATTCGCCGTGGCCAACGCGCAAAGGACCATAAATCTTTCGCAGAACTTTTCTCTCGAAAACTCGCAACGTCGACTCATCAGTTGTTGACATCGTCCAAGCCTCTGCACCATATAGCAGGACGGGAATTATGAGCGACTTATAGAGTTTGGCTTTTGTTCGTCGAGAGAGGACTTTACTTTTCAATTGCCTACTCAGTCCGAAGTAGCACCTGTTGGCAAAGTAATCCTGCGTTAGTTTCCAGGCTGACATTGTTGGTGGTGTTAATACTGGTTCCTAAATAGACGAAATTATCTACAACTTCGAAGTTATGACTGTCAACAGTGACGTGAGTGCCAAGTCGCGAGTGCGACGACTGTTTGTTTGATGACCAGGAGATATTTCGTCTTGCCCTCGTTCTGCCAGACCCATTTGTTTTGCTGCACTTGTCTAGTCTGGAGAAAGCAGAACTAACGGCGCGGGTGTTAAGGCCGATGATATCAATATCATCAGCATACGCCAGCAGCTGTACACTCTTATAAAAGATGGTACCTTCTCTACTAAGTTCTGCAGCTCGAACTATTTTCTCCAGAAGCAGGTTGAAAAGTCGCACGATAGGGAGTCGCCTTGTCTGAAACCTCGTTTGGTATCGAACGGCTCGGAGAGGTCCTTCCCGATTCTGACGGAGCTCTCCGTGTTGCTCAGCGTCAGTTTACACAGCCGTATTAGTTTTGCGGGGATACCAAATTCAGAAATCGCGGCATAGAGGCAGCTCCTTTTCGTGCTGATATACTTGTATATTATATTCTCGGGTGCGCCATCTCTTGGAGTTACACTTTCACTGACTTTCACAGTGTTCTGTTGAAGAACTTCGTTTTATTGCGGATTGTGGCTAGATGTTTATCCATTGGAGTGAATGCCAGGAATCAACGATTGAGTCTCTCTTCCACCAAGCACCGACACCGAATTGCGCGGTTTTATATGTACGCTGTAGAAAAATTCACAAAAACCTACTCGTCTTCGTCTTTTTAACATGTTGGACGGCAGCGATGACGTTAGACTTCACCATTAGGCATTAAAAATATGGATGACGACATTTTCCCACGTATGAGACCATTGGAGATGGTTTTCACATGGCGTACGGGTGAGCCGCTTGTTTCAAGTCCGGCACCTGCTAGGTGGCGCACCTCTGGTAAACAGACTCTGCAATTAAACTTCAGCAAATCCTTAAATCGAATATGTCGGAGTGACTTTACTGAAGTTTTCTCGCATTTAGCCGTAACAAGGGTGCGCGACGAGGACGCCAGAGTAGCAGTTAATTATAGCCCAGGCGCTCTAAGAGCATATCCAGAAGCTTGACTACTCATAATAATCCAGATAATATTACCCATTATATATTTTATTATCTATAAGGGTACAGGAATTTGTCCGGTAAATTATTTGTCTACAGTATATCTGTGGTAGAAATATTAATATTTCGATAGTAATTTAAGATGGGCATCGAAGCAATATTTGTCACTGAATATCAAACTCTAGAACTTTTAAGAATTGCGATTTCTAGTGTTTTCTGTTGGATTCATCCCTTTGGTACTTATTTTACTTACTTTTGTTTACCAAATGTTATGTAATCTTACATAAGTACTACTTAGATGAAGGTGAATGGAAAGGCATAGCAAATACTTTTCTACTTCTTATTTCCGTTTGCTTCATTCTTCATGCCACATCAGTCCCTTCCGATTACCATTTTAGTATTATTTTCAAAAAGAATACAAATGGAATTTAACATTCAAAGCCAATCAAAATTTTGAACGGAAACCTTTAGACACAAATTGACTTCCTTTCCAATGAAATCAATATTTCGCGATATGACATTTTCTTTTCTCTACTACTTCCAGCTTATACAGTATCTCGTAATTTGTGGACAAGAAAAGCTACGTATGTATATTCGAAGTAGCACTATCTATGTATCTTATGAGAGTAACAAATGAGAAAGATGTGACTATCTTGGAATTTGACATTTCAGAAAATTTGGACGGGAACCCTGTGCGCTTAAACGTATAGGCTTGTTGATTTACCTTTACCGCTGCTATTTCGGTAGTGCAGTCAATAGTTTATGCAGCAAAAATTAACCGATGTCAACCATTTATGGATCATTTTTCACAATTTCTCTCAGCTTTATTGTGTTATATTGAAAGCAAGCGTAGATGTGTTCCAAGATAAAAAATGTTTTCGCTTCTCAGATGCATTTTTATAGCATAAAATGATAAAAAAGGATCTATATCTCGAGTTTGGTCGGTCAGTCTATTTGGGAACTATATGCTATAATTGTCCGATCTTAACAATTTCTTGTGAGAGTGCAGCAATGCCTTGGATAATAATCTACGTCACATTTTCTGAAGATACCTTGTCAAGTAAAAAAATAAGGAATAAGTTCACATACATATAGACCTCTACTCGTCATACTGATCATTTAAATGTACATAGATCATAGAGTCTCCGACGTTATCTGTTACAAACAATACGACAAGCGAAATATACCCTGTTCAGCCCATTTGATCATGCAAAATGTATTACATTTAGTTACCACAAGCGATGGAATTTGTTTGTACATTGAAGCTGTCGAAAGTTAATTATGAAATCTTGTTCAATTTGGTGCGTATTTGCGCTCTAATTCAATAATGGACAGACTTTTGGGAAATCAGCTGCTTGTGTTAATGAGCTCTTGCAACACAAGTGCAAATTTTAAAACATCATATTGTTCGTTGAATTACAATCAAATGAGAGCCAATTTACCTTTTGGGAAATTTATGTGCCTTGTAGCTAAATATGTGGAGTCAGCAAGTAAATTTAGGTCAATTATGAAATATCTATATACTTGTTTTGGTTATTGAGTTTGATTAGAATTCTATTGAATTTCGATTTTCAAAGTAGTGTTTATGTAAAAGCCTTCCATTGAATGAAATTTTGCACCTTACGACATATTTCGCATAGACTTGGTTACTCGTGAAGCGATTTTGAATCTAATCAATTTTCCTACGCTGAAGTTAGACACGAAAAAAATATAATATATAAACGACTAACATGTCCTTCAGTTTTTGATATATACTATTTTGTGTACATGCCTTTCTCCCAAAGGAGCAGATCATTTGTCAAACTGCCAATATCCGACCACTATAATATAAAGCTGCCATATATACTGAATGATTGAATACATGTCCTTAGATAGAAACCATTTTTATTTGTGGAGCTATAGCATATAGCTACCGAGGTGTAAATGGACTATGATAGATATTCTGGGTATCCAGCCACAATCCCTACTACTGCGTTCGCTTCGAATATCCTAGGCAACGTGATAAAATTTGAGTGAATTGTGGTAACCAACCCGTACGAATCTCAGTATCCCGCTTAAGAGAGAAGGATCCTATTTTGTCTCAAGATTCATTCCAATAAGCAGAAGGATAGCTCAATCCGCATTAAGAAAATTTCAACACATAGGCATAATTTTAACATGATACTTTGAAACACCAGTTTCAGCACTTAACGCCACGACATCATAAAGCCACTTGGCTGTCCCCTAAGCAAACCACTCGCAATCAAATTGATCACTTTGTAATAGATGGAAGGCATATAAATTTATCAGAATTTAAGGCAGCAAACAAATAGTTTTAAGCCCAAAACCGCTTTCTATAACGACTGGATCACATTGTCTACTAAAAAATTACAATGCTATGCAGATGATACTGATATCGTAGGCATTAACAAACAGAGGCGTCAGCGCAGATAGTCTAGAAAAAGAAGCGAAAGAGCGATAAATATCGAAGAAGGTGAAAAAATGAACTCTATGAGCCTGTGCTGCAATGACTACACCCCAGTGAATCTGGCACTAGCAGTCATAATACAGGGCTATGGTTTCAACAGAAGCAAACATATGTATATGAATTAACGGCAAGTCCGCTTTAACCAGTTCACTGGCTGTGAAATGCGCGTTTAAATACAGTTTGTGTTTTTATAGTATCAAATAAATACAGAATGATTTAATCAAAAAGTTTCGTTTAATATAATTATACATAATACATTAACCCTTTCAGGACCACACCTAAACCAAGTACCAGGAAAAAAATTTTTCTTGATTTTCAGACTTAAAATGCCTGAATTAACTGCGAGCAAAAGTTTTAGCTCTCTAGCTTGATGCGGTGAAAAAGATATTGAAAGTTGCTTATAAGCAGCTTTGGGCATTTATGGCAGTATTTGAGTGATATAAATAAATGCAAAGGAACAAAATATATATAAGGGGGGAGCCTGCTTTAGGAGGCATAAAAAAGGCAGTTTTTCGTAATTTTTTTTAGGATAGAAAGAAACAAGCAAATGTAATGAAATTTTTACAACATTTTATTACATATTTAAACTTACAAAAACATTTTTTAAAATTTAAAATATCGAAATACAGCCCACTTTCATCTACTTTTGTGCACCACCGCGCAATTGAAGTGTCCAATTGGCGGGCAAAATGTAGGTCGCAATTTTTGTCTGAAACAAAAAAATCAAATGGATAATTAATTTTCATTAGTCCTTCTTCTATGTGAACCTAAAAAAACCCGAAAAAAACGCGAAAATCAAAGTTTTTTTTAGATTTGAAAAAAAAAGTTGCATTTTTCACCAAAAAACCTAACTTCAATTTACTAAAAAAATAGTTTAGAATTTTGTTTTCAAGAACTTTTTAGGTTCACAGAGGAGGTAATAAGATACTGAATCTAATAAGCTTTGGTTTTATACGATTGGTTGACTACTTTTTTTGTAATTTTCCCCGCCAATTTTGGAAAATCCCAAAAATGAAAACTCGAGAAAACGCGCATTAAAGTTTACGGTCGGCTGCCCGAACGCTCGTATACCTGCTCGGCGCCCGACTGCTTTTAGTGCTGTATCTTCGAAAATAATCCGAATTGTCTTTCCAAAATTGACAGACATATTCTTAGATATATTAGGAACATATTTAAGCAATAAAAAAAAATCGATTTTTGAGCCTCCTAAAGCAGGCTCCCCCCATAAGGGATTTTTCTCTATTTATCATATACAGACCTGGAAAACACTGGTGTAGCGCTTAAGAGCTCAGTTGCGATATCCATCTAGATTTTTATAAGTGGCATATGATTGGCATTTGGATTTTGAGATGTCTCTGACACAGGAGCCAAGAATTGATGACTACTGTGCTTAGGCTCCACGAAAATATTTTCAAGTACCACTTATTGGAAAGATGTTTCACTTTATACAGCCTCCTAACCATGCCGTCAAGATCCACTCCTTCCATATTTTTATTATATTTTGAAAAAATAGCCAGTCTCGAAACTTCAAAAAAATGTTTTCCTTTCCCATTCAAACGCTCACATAAATGTAGACAATAACTGAACTGGCTTATCATCCAGCACTGCAGCAATGCCCAGATTAGCTGCACATTTTATTTCATAGAATCCCCTGCCAAGTTTTTTCAAATCTGGCTCAGACTTTAGTTCACACTTTCCCATTCAGCTTTTTCGGACCGCGCCTATTGCATTTGCATACCTCTAAACTTACCTTAATATTCCTCTTGAGGTTAATTATTGAATTTTATTTGAGCAACGATAGTAGTGGACGAATTTTGTATAATTTAACATAATTATAATCGCTTTTAGATGATCCTACTTATCAGAAAAATGGATAAAATTCTTTATTTTCTCAAATTTATTTCTTGGAATCGAATATGTTATTGCTGTTAATTTGTATTCTTGGTACCATGGCATTCTAAAAGCCGTCAGCTGAACTATGCCCAAGTACAACAAAACACCAAAAAATCGACGAATGTCATTATTTCAGCGATTCAGTTCACTGTCAGACTCTTGGAGGAAATATACAAAATTGGTCTTTTCCACAAGTAATGTAATTAAATCATCATCAAAAAAAAATGTTGAAATATTGAATTGCCTTATTTACTATCTTAATGTTTTCTTCTGATTCTTTCCAAGTAACGTCTTGAAAGTTGATTGGACTTTTTCTCCATTTCAATTGGGATACATAAACTTTTTCAATAATTAAGTCATCCATATTTTCTGATTCTTTAGAAGATCTAAAAATTTTTCTAATCCTTCTCCAGAAGATCTTCGTCATCTTCATCACACTCTTCGTCAGAAGATTTGTCTCAGTCTATCTTAAAAATATGTTGTCCGTCTTCATTACACAGCCCTTTTCTTGTTTTACTCATTTTAATATTTGTATGACCGAAACGCTCATAGTTGCTTATAAGCAACTTGAATAAACAAAAAAATCTATCTAAATTTCTAACTTTATCACTTGTATTTTTTTTCACCATTTGTTCGTACAACTGTGTAGCTATTTTTTTTTTAAATCAATCTTTTTAGGATTTCAATTACTTTTTTATAATCTGCTTCAAAACTTTCGCACGACCGACACGCTCAACTTAGCATCGAATAAAGAGTCACAACATAATTGATCATAACACAACCTTTATATTATTGTTATTTTGTGATTTCCCGAATTCAAATAGATCAGTAAGATGTGTGTGTATTTTAAAGAACTTTTTGCGTATTTAACTTTTTTAGCGATGTCAAACAAAGAAGTTGCTCATAAGAAACTTTGGCTCTGAAAGAGTTAACAATATTTCATATTTGAATTTATATTTACATACATGTATTTGTATTTAAATTTTTTTGAATGTACGATAATCAGAAACCCAAGTTGGAAGTGTCAAAGTAACTAGCAAGATATCCCCACCATTCTATGTTTTATTAAATTTGCTTTTTCAAAGCTTTAAATAGCTACCAAATATAGAATATAAATTATAAGGTTCATTCTAAAGTAAACAGGACTTTTTGAATCTAGCGCCCCTGGTGATAAAGAGCCAACATTAAATTTTGTTTTAAAATTGGTAAAACTTTTACCGAAACGTTTCAATTGATGAAACAATTTTATGACGATGATTGCCTATCCCGTAGCAGAGTGCGCGAATGGTTTCAACGTTTTCAAAGTGGTCGTGAGGACATAAATGACGATCAACATATATGCCAATCAAAATCAGTGATCACCGGAAATGCCATCGGTGATCATCATCAATAATCAGACGAAACCATTATTGAAATTCATGGAAATGGAATTGAACTTCTCCAAAACATCGACTTATCGCATTTTGACTGAACATTTGGACTTACGAAAGGTGTGTACACGGTTTGTTCCGCACAAATTGACTGACGACCAAAAATTGCTCAGAATCCAACATTCGAAGGACGATTATTTGATCAAAAATAACATTTTAACCATTAACCAGTCCCCCTATTCACCTGATATGGCACCGTGCGACTTCTTGCTTTTCGGAAAAATGCATTTGTTCATGAAAGGAAAGCGTTATGCAGACGAAGAAGGCATTCAATAGATTTGCATCGGCATACTGGACCGTGCCGAAAGCTGTATTGAAACAGAAGGAGACTATTTTGAATAAAGTAAATTGATTTTGCCGAAAAAACCACTGGTTCTGTTTGTTTTTAAGTCCTGTTTACTTTGGAAAGCACCTTGTAAATTTTCCTTAAGTAATATTGAGCAGAAGTTATATGGAGTTGAAGAACTATTTATTTGAAACAACTAAATACAAACCATACTGTTGCTACATTAGATATTGTTTAATTGGCAGTTGCTATATTTGAAGTATCATTATAAAAGATGGTTAATTGTAGTTAACTGTTGCATCATTGGTAAACCTGTGGCTATACCAATTGCTTATGCAAAACTGTGTTTTCTTAATTTTTGTTTACAAATTAACATACAGTTTTCTTCTTGCTGCAGAAGTTTTTGCAGTTGCTATGTATCTTAATTACTCTCCGGCATTGCCGAACTACTGAAGCCCTCTTAGTGCACAGTAGAAACTGTAAAGTAATTTAAAGTTTCCGCAAAAACGGTAATTTTGAATGCTCAAGCCATGTAATGTTAAAAGTTTTACTAGTTTTGTTTCGTTCGCAGTTTTGATAACTGGAATGGATTCCAAAACTTTTTGTCATATTTATGATTAAAACTCAACTAACTTAAATGATTACTAGTTACTTAATCATCTGGAGTATAGTACGCGGTTCTTGAAGCAGTTAATCAATACTACCTTCTATAGCAGTTACTAAGATTTTATTGTATTGATAACTGAATGCATATATACTGAAAAATAAAAGATGTAAGGGATTAATTCCAATATCAAGCAACTCTGTAGATTTGATTAAAAAACTAATTTTTTTCCACCCCAGCTGCCCAATGTCTCTTAATTTAGAGTATTGGGAATATGTCCGTACTTAACCGACTGAAACCTAAAGCATTCGCATAGATAATGTTTCAGCGTTTCATCATTATCTGCGTAAGCCCTGACCTGCCCAGCATTCCACCGAAACAATTTTTTTCATCTTAATATTCCTGTTATTACCCCAAGAAGTCTTCCCTTTTGCCTAAAAGTAGGAGCTGTTTGATCTGTACACAATCAACACTACCTCAAAGTTCCTCTTAGTGGTATACCCTGTGTTGCTTGTGCCCCCAGACATGAGATGTTTCTATAGGGTCCACTGTGTCTCCAGTTGCCCCTGATATTGTCAACTCGTCAACCTTTTCATTTCCGTCTGTTCCTATAAAACCAGGTTCCCAAATTATATTAACTGTTTTTCCTGCTAAAACTCTATTGATTGTCCTTTTGCATAATCTTTGTTTAGTTCCTCTTGGGTCTCCTTTAGCCGGTCGCATTGCCACCTTAACCCGAGTTCATTAACAAGGTCAAGTATAATACCATGCCCATAGCGTCGCCTACTATGAAAATACCTTAATTTTGTTACTACTTTCTACTATATCTCAATATTTTTGAATGTGTTTTTTATTGTAATAGTTCTTAGGACAGGGATAGTAACACCCTCATAAAATTGAAAATATGATAAAAATGTAACCGTCTGCATTTACCCGTTTCACTTGTCAGAACCCTCTGTCATAGTGTGGATATTAGCATACAAACAGCACGTGTTTAATAATCATGTTGATTCATTTTCAAAACAACTAAAGCGCAGACTATTGTTAAAATTAGCTGAGTAAAGTTGAACGAATGGATCATATACCCATATATGTATGTATCGAAGGCCCATTCAAAGTATGGAAATAAGCTTCCGGGCATTTCACATTTTAATGTAAAGCAATTCATATTATTAATTCATTATTATTGTCACAAGTTTGACAATATATCTTCACAAAAGTTGGCACAGGTTATTAAGGTAATAATGTAATATACGAAGAAATTGTTCAGATCGGCCAACTATAGTATATAGCTGCCATACACACCGAACGTTCGGAATCAAGGGCTTGTATGCAAAACTTTCGCATTTAATGTGGTATCTTCACGAAATTTGACATGGATTACTGCATAAGGTAATAACATGATCTCCGAAAAAATTGTTCAGATCGGATTACTATAGCATATAGCTTCCATACAAACCGAACAGATAGTTACCAAAAGAAATGCACTTGTGAAGGGTATATTAGCTTCGGTGAAACCGAAGTTAACGTTTTTTCTTGTTATTTTTTATTTAAAAGTACTCTTGTTCATGCAACACTTTGTAATAACTTTTTTAAGATTCATCTGAGTATTTAACTTTTTATTATACAACTCAAAAACCAATCAGGGTATCCAGATGAAACTTTTCACGAATAATATTTATGACGTCCGCCACCTAGAGACAAAAAATTTGTCCACATCAAACCGAATATGTCCCAGCCCCTTGTTACAGAATATGTGGAACCTAGTTCTCATTGCGAATTGAAATTGAAAATTATTATAGAAATTCGGAGAAAATTGGCATCAATAATTCTCTTAGCCCTCTTATGATATATCTAATAGAAAGATTTTCGAACTTCCGGCCGACTTTATTCCGCATATATCAGTCAATATATGAGTTGTAGAGGTAGCTTCTAAAGCATCCATGCCCACTAAGTATTTGGGTCTGATGGAAATCCAGGTCCCCATGTCGTCTGCATTACCACAAATTGGTGTCCGGTATAATTCTGTGGATCCAGTGCCTTTTGGATGAGGAATGCCATCGCTGCTAACATATTTTGGTTCTCTTGTTCTTCTCCTCTGTCTTTGCATATACTGTTTTAGGCGCTGATTGCTGATATAATCGCTCGAGCTCATCTCCCGGGAATGTCAATGGGCGGCATACTTTCTAATACTTCAGCAGCGCCGGTTAGTATGGTCCGGAAAGCATATATCAGTCGAATTGCAGAAAGCCTATGCACTGCAATTATTTGTTTAGTATAAGTTTTATACCCCGTGCCTGTATCCATATTGGTGCTGCATACAATATTACGGAACTCAGTGTTTTTTCCAGGGTTCTCATTTACTACTCCGTAGCAGCAAAATTTCTAAAATTATTGCTATGCTATCGCTACCGCTCTCACTTTGCCGGGAGCCGCAGCATAGTCTTAGCATGACAATGTAAAGTATGTGCTCTACTCTGCTCCGAGTTTTGTTAGGTAAAAAACTATAGCTGGTGCGAGAGCAAAAAATTAAATTCTGCCCTATACTCTGGCGTAGCGGTAGCAAAAAATTGGGAGCGGTAGCACAGCAGAGCAAATGAAAATTTTCATGTGCTACAGCTCCCGAATGTGTTTGTTGTTTTTTTTTCTTTTTTGCTATTTTCTGGCATAATATTTGAATTAATTGAATAATTCAAACAAAACAATGTTATGCAAATTTTTGGCACTTGTTGCGTCAAGTGCCTTTATAAATCTAAAATCAAATATTTTAAAAAATATATTAATAAAGTGAATTAGATAATAATTGAATAAATTATAATTTTTTTTTTTTTATGTAAAATATTTACCATTTTTATATTACCAAGAACATCATCTATTCCAAATGTATTACAATACTCAATTACTATGAATTTTCGAAATTAATTTTAACTACATGTACTTTCCCCACTTTGTAATAAGTACATTAGGGTGTTTTATTTTTTGAATTATTAATTTTTTCGGTCCCGTCACGAAATTCCCTTGGAAATACTTCCCAAAAACAAAATTCCCTGAAAATTTTAGCGCCACATATGTATTAACATTAAGAACTGGACCGAGGGTATGTAAAAAATTTTCCATAGAAAATACACTACAATCTTGGTTTTTTATCTTTAAATTCCTACAGATCAGAGGTATTTTATGGCATCGCTTTGACTTTAGACGCTGTAGCTCTTGTCAGTTATAAAAAAAAAATGCGAATTTCGTGGAAAAATCAGGTTTAGATACCTCGCCTTTATCTTTTAGAATACACGTGGTTAATATTCATCTACTGATTACCAGTACCAGTTTTAATCCATTGCACTGCGTATTTGCAGTTCTATTCTACCATTCCCAATATTTAGTAATTTTATCATTTTTTAGGAAGAATCAGTTTGAAATTGTACGCATATATGTACATACTTCAATGTATATTGCAAAGAATCGAAAAGATTTCTGTATATCTAATAATATCTATCTCTGTCTCGTCTTAAAAAAAAACTACCTGATTAAGAAGCAAAATCAGTATAACCCATATATTAAGCATTTTGGAAATGAAAATTTTTACTTATTTCTTTCTATTTTTGAATTACTGAATTTTTCAAATGATTCTTACATAAATTTTGAACAAATGCTTATGATTTGAAATATAATTTTTGTATTTATGAGCTGTATTGAAATTTAGTACAAAGAGATAAAATGTATCCTATGTCCATACCCTGCTTCTAAACTACCTCCCCACCAATTTTAAGCCAAATCGGTTCAGCCGTTCTGGAGTTATAAACGACTTTCTTTTATATACCAACTTGTACAATACTTGTAAATGCCAGAAAATAGCAAAAAAGAAAAAAAAAAAAAACAACAAACACATTCGGGGGCTGTAGCACATGAAAATTTTCATTTGCTCTGCTGTGCTACCGCTCCCAATTTTTTGCTTACTTGCATACGCCAGAGCATATACAGAATTTAATTTTGTTTGCTCCTCGCTCCAGCTATAGTTTTTCACCTAACAAAACTCAGAGCAGAGTAGAGCACATACTTTACATTGTTATGCTAAGGCTGTGCTGCGGCTCCCGACAAAGTGAGAGCGGTAGCAAGAGTAAAATGAAATGCTACGAGAGTAGCGTAGTTTTTCAAACGCTGGTTTTTTCTATTAAAAAACGACGGCTGGAACGCGCGCAGCCTCTATTGGTCATCATTCTCAATAGAGTACTATAAATTTTGTTTGCTTTAACGGAAGTACTTGTATATGCCAGCTGTTTCTTAAATTTTAAATTTAAATCCAATATTCCTCTCAGATACTTCAGTTGCGGCTGTAAGTAATCTCGCATTTCCCTATGGTGAGCTCTGTTCGTTCTTCAACATTCCTGCTTACGAGTAAGATTTCTATTTTGTGCTCCGCCAGTTCCAGACTTACAAAAGAGAACCAATACTGTTGAGCTTCCCCAATACTATTTTCAGAGGACATACCTCAGCAAAAAAATAGTTTCGGAACACCCGTCGATGTGTATGTTCAGCCCCTAGCTACCTAACTTAAATATAGAACATGTGTACGTATGTATATTATTAAAAATATGTGGCGTTGTGAACAATTCCTAATTGTAGGAAAATCTTTAAGATTAGTATACTCACTTGTATATCGTAATTTCAGTACAAAGTTATGGTAACATTTTGAAGATTTTTTGTTAAAACTGCAATGTACTTCTCCTCAATTACCCTCCAGAATAAAGTTTCACTTTAAAAATTAAACTAGACATTTTCAATTCCCGTTTACTTCTAGTGTAATGATACGAATGCTAATACCTACATTCATACTTACGTGTGAAGTTATCTACATGTAAGAGTATAGAGTTGTGGAGTTAACAGGGGAGTTTAACCGCCTGCATCAAGTATGTTAACAATTGCACTTCAATTACCAATCGGAAGGTAGAAGTTAGCAAGGTGAAGTAACGTGTTGTTTTTATCTGTTATCGATATGTCTGATGAGTGCTTTAATCGAAGCTTTAAAGTTCAACGAAGTGTAGAGACTACAGAAGCAACATGGATCAACGCCTCTAACTACTGCAATTATGTAAGTGATGTGCGTTAATGCATGAACTTTTGTTCGAAATGTGCTACGTAACAAAACAGGAGTAGCAAACAGCTACATACTTGAAAAAATACGTTGAATAATAGACAATGAGTAAAGGATGAAAGAAGTGGAAAGCAGGTAAAATGCATGCTTCCCCGTGTGTGAAAGTGGGAGGAATTTGAGAATTCAATCGTTAGTAAATTAAGTAAAATTGTATTTTGTTAACTTTTAAATACAAAATAGAATCCAGAATAGATTGTTGTTAAATTTCAAAAAAGTTTAAAAATATCTAAGATGCGGTGATGTTTATATGAAAAATAAGGAAGTGTTAATGAAAAGTATTTTATTACGAAAAAAACGCCGCGGATACTAAGAAATGCTCAGAATTACTTGTATTGGCATTAGGTGAAGAAACTATTCCAAAGCGGTTGACTATATTATGTAGAGGAGTATAAGCACGGAAGACCACGAAAAAACTGTATGAAGACCGAAAGAAGGGAATGAAAAAAAAAATGGTTTAATGTGACGTAAAATATACATATAAATTGGGTGGTCGAAAAATCCTTTTCGTATTTCTAATCAAACTTCAACTTATTTTTTTTATTATAATAAACAATAGTGAACAAAAAAGTAATATTTTGGTCGACCAGTTTTTGTTAAAATTCAGCCTTTAATCTGAGATATCCATTTAATCATACAATTAGCTCAAATTGATATACTTATTAAATAATTTGGGATTAATGGGGATCAATAAATAATTTTTGATACAGAATTACAATATCTTAAATATATGTATGTTATTGTCTAATATCTTGCTAGAAAATATTTTCATGCTATTTTTTGGTAGACCCTTCACACGCTGACCGAAGTTATAAAGTCTGCTGTCCTTGTATGTATTATATACATGGCAATAGGGGAAATAATGACCTGCTTTTACCAATTTTTGACACGAAGGCATGTTATGTTAAAAAATGTGCCCTCAAAGTTTCAGTATTACACCCTAGATTGATCGATATTTTCTGTAAAAATTCAGCTATGGTCAATGAGATCAACATATGCGATAATAGTGGAGTTATGGAGAAATTATTATTAATTATTTAGATGTGATATGAACTGCCTTAAAGGCGTTATTTGTGCAAAGTTTTATTTTAATGACGTCATTGACTCTGTAAAGTGAAAAAATCAGATAAAATTTAGAAAAGTAATAGATGGAAGTCTTGTTGTAACATTGGTAATTTTCTTAGTAAGAATGTTTAAATAATGTTGCACACAAAATTTGGCTAAAGTTGGTTGAATAGTCCAAGCTGCAAGATTTCTTCTAAAGGTGGGCAGTGTCGAATTTGTTTACCATCTTCTAGGAAGCCTTAACGTTACAATATTCTTCTGCTGAAATGTGAGTTATCCGACTTCTAGTAGTTTTCAACATAACCATTAATAGGGGAATGGGACGGGATATAAGCCAATTTCACCTTCAAACCTTTTTATGGTTTTATCTTCTCAATTGTAGCATAGCGTTCTCCCTTCATGGGTTCCGTCAGCTTTGGGAACAACAAAAATATTAGAGACCAGGTCTGGAGAGTGCGTTGGCTGCAGCATCATTAGTGTGTTGTTTTTGCACAAGTAACGATTTTTGTTCTTTCCCAAATTCGTTTCTAGCGGATTGCTTCGTAAAAATTGCTCATAACTTGCAATGTAATATTCTTTATTGAACATACGGCCCCTTACAAAACTTTATGAAGAGAGGAAAAAATGCTAAATTTTGCGTTTGAATAGTAAATTATTGTTATAAACGCACAGTTGCGAAAAATAAACAAAATTATATTACTTTCTATGCTAAGGAAAACTTGATCTGAAGATAAACCAGATAAGTACCTTAGAAGTATCTTCCAAACCTTTGGAATCTTAATGAAGCAACTTCTTATTCATTTTTCTTAGTCACAAAGATTTTCAAGTGATGTTTAAAACTAATTTAGACGAATGGTTACCATTACTTTTGAAAGAGCGGGACAAAGAAATATTGGAGATTTTGAAATTTGGGTCATCAAACTATTAAAATTTAGTTTTTGGTGCGTTTTTATGTAAAACGTTCGAAAATTAACGTCAAACGTCGCTTATAACAGCCCAACGTTCCAAACGCAAAAATCAGCAATATCAATTTTGGGTTTATCCAAACCATTGGCTCACTAGAGTTTTACCGTTTACCGATCCACTCGTATTTTCACTAAAGAACTTGCACATAACGGTTGTTGATTCTACGGTTTGTTCAGTTAAAGCAGTCATCGCTTGTCGTTTTCGCTGAATCTTTTATAGGTTTTTTAAACTTTTTCACTGTATATTTTGGATTATTCAGGAAATACCTGCTCGACGACAGTTTATCGATATTATAAATTATAAATGATATTGATTATGATAACATTTAGATTGATAAAGTACATTTCTTTTTTTTATTATCGATCGATACAAATCTGAACGTAGCTCACAGAGTTTGAAAATTTGACGTCTTGCGTACTAATAAATCAAACTATAACATTAGTGTCACCAAAAGATTTCCTTTTTAAGGACTTGTGTAATAACTTTCCATAGTATGCACCATATTCTTTGCTCGTCTTCATATTAATGGCTTAGTCGCTAACGTCACGAATTAAAAACTGTCGATACCAATTTAATGATACCTATTGCCTTCACACTGATCCTAAGCTTGTATAGCGTAAAGTGTTAAACCTTTTTTAGATGAAGTCATAGTGTTTAAAGAAATGCTAGCTTTCAACTGTGAAATTACACATAAAACTCCTTAACATTTTATTTCCTCTGTTACACTTTCAATCAGGTTGTCCGTATCTCGGTAAAATTCTCTGTATATATTGCTCAATTAAAGCATCTGAAATTATCACTTTCCTAAACACAATTCCCCATTCAATAGAACTTAAACATTTTCAAACACAATTTACTGTGAAAATTGTAAACTGCTATTATCTACACAGCTTACGGCATTAAAGTTTCGCTTGTTCCATGTCAAAGTATAAACTTGGTGCTTAAAATTATTTAATGAAATTTCCTTTAGCTCTTGGCTATCAGCTAAAATTGTTGTCAAATAGGTGTTTTTATTCGATGAACGCTGACTACGTTATCTGCACAGTATTTACTAATGGGCAAGTTTGAATAAATTTCATCAAATTGTTATATTGTTGGCAGTAATTTGGTTAGCCATGAGGGAAATGAATATTAAACGTAATTTGGCCAAGCAAACGAAGAGATGTGGAGAGTGAGACACAAGTATATGTGTGAGGTTGCTTAGTATCCACAATCTGTTATTTTACTGTGAAAAAAGGGAAAATAAGGAGAAACTACTACTTCTGAGTAAAATTCAATGCTTAGTATGTTGATATTGAACAAGCCACAAAAATTACATTAAAAATTGTATCTCAAATTTGTTTCCGAAAGTATGACTTCAAATCAACTTAAACCTTTTAATATTATGAAATTGCTTTTCAATGATGAAATAAAGGCAAAGAAAGTTATAATTTCAAACAAGAATTGAAAATATTAAATTCGATTAAAGAAAACAATATCAATTATATCGAATAGCCATTAGCTTCTTTTGAAAAAAAATAAAAGATTTTTCGAAGGAACCATCTTTACAAATTTTAGGTTCGGTGTGCTCTAGAAAAATTTGAGAAGTACAGACTTTGAAAAGCTTGAGTACAAAACAAAAATATTGGGTACATTTTTTTCTACAAAAAATTTACGGACTTCATAAATTTTTCTACTTTGGGGTCAAAGCTAGAGGTTGGGAATGTTACTGATAAAATAATTGCGGCAGACTCATTGTAACATATACTACCATATAAATGTAGGCTCGCAACTCGTTCGTCTTTTTGCATTCTTTCTTAAGATTTAGTCGAACAAAGTTCATTTACGCAGTTTTTAATAAAGTTACTATATTTAATTATAAATAATGCTCATAGAGTAGATATTGGCGTTCTTTAATCTGGCCACAAATTTACCGTTTCGTCTTTCAGTCATGTGTGTTAAGTCATATTTTGTCCAATGTCCTAGATAGTTATTTGTTTCAATCGATTATTGTGATTAGTATTTTCGTCCCCGCACTACACTTCCTGTAGTACATAAATAAATATCAGCCTTTTAAGACAAGTCGATCCCCGAATATTTCCCTGTTCGTCAATCTGATCTATGGTCAAGTCCATATTTGTAGGTTCGACTTTTATGTTATTTGCAAATACATTCAGTGGCATATCTAAGTAACTAACCAACTTCCAAATTTGACTCAGATGTATACCTTCGTGGTGCAGAATATATATGACATCAAACATTATAACATATTTGATGAAAGTATTTAAAATACTATGGGAGCCATTAACCAAACTCAGTAGAAATATTGGGTAGTCGTATTTCTAATCAAATTACAACTTATTTTTTTATATTTATAATGAACTTTAATGAACCCGATATGTTCCATTTTGGTCGACCACTTCTTGCAAAAGGAGTTCTGCATTGACCGAAACAAATGGTAGTCAGATGATGCAAGGTCAGGGCTACATGGTGTATACCACGGCTTCTAGCCAAGCTCTCCCAGTTTTTGGCGAGCCATCAAAGATGTGTGTGGTCTAGCGTTGTTCTGATGGAAGTCGAAACCCTTTCTGTTGATCAGTTTTGCTTCAATCTGATCTGTTGTTGATAGTTAAATGTGGAATCAATGATCCGACCAGGCTGGAGCTAATAGCGGATGATTTCTTTCCAATCCCCCCAAACACTCAGCATAACCTTTCGAGGCGTCAATCCTGGCTTTGTGACCATTTGTTGCGCTTCACCACGCTTGAACCATAACTTTTTTCGCAGATTATTGTCGGATTTGATCCACTTTTCGACTCCCGTTACCATTTGCTTCAGAAATGGTTCGATTTAATTTTGTTACAGCAAAGAATCGCATATATTAATTCGGTCCATTATATTTTTCACAGACAATTCATGTGGTACCCAAACATCGAGCTTTTTTTTGCAGCCAGCCTTTTTCAAATGTTTCAAAACCATTTGATGATGAGTGCTAAGTTCCTTAGCGATGTCATGACAGTTTATGTGACGGTCTTGGTCAATATTTTCCCTACTTTCGTCGAGTTTATCAGCGATAAGTCGACCAAAGCGAGGTGCATCTTTCACATCAAAATTTCTAGAACGGAAGCGAGCGAACCATTGTTGTTCTATTGATACAGCATTGTCTCCGTAAACTTCATACATTTTGTTTGGGGAACGCATTGCATTCTTCTCTTCTTTATACCAAAATTTCAAAATATAGCGAATTTCACTCATTTTCTTCAACTTTCCCGAATTGAAATTTTTATAGTTAAATGAAGCTAAAAACTCACCATCCCAACACAATACTGTATGACACAATGTGATTGGTAGCATTGGAGATATATGACTGCAACGACATTTTTTGACAAAATACGACTACCAAATATTTCACATATCCGTTTCTTAGAATCTGCAAATTTTTAACTTATAACCTTAGTCAAGTCTATGTATTTAGTCTATGAATTCCACGAAAATTAGAAAATCCTTTCATTATAAAACTGTTAGATATATGTAGTCAAACGTATTAATGTTATTACCCAAAAATTTGCGGAGCAAAGATCGGTTCGTATCTTAACCAAATGATATTGAATATATGATTTTACTAACCCGTTTTGAGTCGATCGGAGAGATAATACAAAGGCCTCTGAAGGAACAGAAAGCCATCTCCAAAAGTGCATTTAAAAAAGAGTGTAATACATCTGGTGGGGCGACAAAATGAATATTAACAATTAATTAAATATTTTGCGTTTTATTTTTCAATTTCCTGGTACTTTTGTCACAATATATACCTAAAATAATATAAGATCAAGCATTCCGATCTACTCCAAACGTAAAATAATAAGATTTCAAGTAATTTAACAGCAAAATTAACGTGGTGTTTAAGGAAATCTCTTTGCCACTAATTATAACTTCATAAAAAAGCATACACTGATAAATTTCAATAAAACAATTTCCACGCTATTTTCAACAACAAGCTTAAAGTTTGGAAAATTTTACCATATTCTCAGATTGCTAATTTAATTAATCAAATTTCTATTAATAGTTACATGTTGTAATTACAAAATGGCCGGAAATTAGCGTTAATTATTCCCCAACGCCTGATTTAGAAATTCCACAAAATTTGTAAAACGCAATATAATGCAGCTGCTGCAGTTACGTCAAAGAGAGCATTGGTACGTCCGTCAGTGCAGGATTCATTGCTGTTCTCCATAACTTATGCGTAATAATCTCTACACATTTTCATTGTGCCTGCTGAGCTTTTAAATTATTTGCACACAGATGTAGTATTGTGAACATCCATGCGATTTAAGCGTAGATAAGAAATTGGAAAAGAAATTATTTGGAAAACGGAACGTTTGTAACCTTTTGGTTGTTATTGTGGTAACAAAGAGTCCCTAAATGACTTTCACGAATGTTGAAAGTCCTTGATGTAGCACACTGATGGAATAACATCTCTAGCGGAAATGTTACAAAAAGTGGTCGACCAAAATGGTAAATATTTGTTTGTTTACTTATTACTATAAATACAAAAAAAGGCCAAGTTCGGGTGCAACCGAAAATTTAATACCCCTGCAACTTGTAGGAATTAAATCCAAGAAAATACCCTAAGATATAAATGGTCAACCTGACACCTTCAAGCTATTTTATATAAACATATACTATATATAACTCCTATACTGACAGGCACATAAGGTTTGTTAGAGAAACGAATATCATTATACAAAAAGGTGCGTTACAAAGTAAGCAGGACTTTAAAAAAAAACCAAACAAATACTTTTTTCGGCAAAATCAATTTACTTTATTCAAAATAGTCTCCTTCTGCTTCAATACAGCTTTTTGCACGGTCCAAAAGCATGTCGAACGAGTGTTTTAGCTCGTTGGCCGGTATGGCCGCCAGTATGCCGGTGCAAGTCTTTTGAATGGCCACTGCGTCTGCATAACTCTTTCCTTTCATGGGAAAATGCATTTTTCCGAAGAGGAGGAAGTCGCACGGTGCCATATCAGGTGTATACGGGGAGTGGGCAATGTTTAAAATGTGATTTTTGTCAAATAATCGGTCACAAGCGTCCTTCAAATTTTGGATTCTGAGTAATTTTGGGTCGTCAGTCAATTTGTGCAGAACAAACCGTACACGCACCTTTCGTAAGCCCAACTGTTCGTTCAAAATGCGATAAATCGATGTTTTGGAGATGTTCAACTCCATTTCCATGAATTTCAATGATGATTTCGGCTCATTTATGATGAATTCACGCACAGCTTCGATGGAATTTCCGGTGATCACGGATTTTGATTGGCCCACATGTTGATCGTCATTTATGTCCTCGCGACCACTTTGAAAACGTTGAAATCACTCGTGCACTAAACTTGTTTCATCAATTGAAATGTTTCGGTAAAAATTATATCAACAAACAAAATTTAATGTTGGCTCGTTGTTCGAAGCTCATTTTCGCACCGATAACACAAACATATTGACATTTAAAACGCAATAACTGCACTTCCAATCTATGAAATATCATGAAATTCTCACAGGCAATCGATAAAGATAGCAGATTCTAATGCACCAGTACAAATAGATGGCGACAGCAGGGGGCGCTAGATTCACCTGTTTACTTTGAAGCACACCTTGTATGTAGTATGGCAGTTATTTTTCCCAATACCACATACTATTAACATGTTACATATTAAAAAACTAATCATAGAAAGTAAAGTCATTCAGACGTTCGAAAATCCTGATAGTTGTTATATGGGTGGTAAGTCAAGTTTTCGCTTAAATTTATCTATTTTAGGCACAAATATAGACTGTTATCAGTAAAACACGCTCTCTTATTTTTAGTGAGATATTTTTCATTTTGGCCGAAGTTCGAAAAACTTTATATTTAGTATATGGGGCTAAGGGAAATATTGGTCCGATTAAACGCATTTTTGACATTCAGACATACCGTTGTCAGGGAAAGATTATCCCTAAATTTCGATTATATATCTCCCACATTAATCGACATTTTCGGTCAAGAGTCAACTATAGGTACTGGGGCCAAATATTCGGTACCTAGGGGCTTGAACAGTTTTTATTTTACTTAAAAAATTATTGGTTATTAGGTGGCACACGCTAAAGAAATTATTCGTGCAAAGTCTTATCCCGTTATATTAATTGCTTCTTGATTTGTGTACTGGAAAGTGACAGAATCAAGTGGAATTAAAAATTGTTTTATGTGGGAAGAAGGCGTGGTTGTTGTCCAATTTCGTCCATTTGTGACATAAGAATGCAAAATAATTGCCAAATACTAAATTTTTTCGAAATCGGTTGGTCGGGTTCCGAGATATGAGATTTCTCCAAAAAGTGGGCTGTGCCACGTCCATCGTTAAATTTTTACCTCGGTCCCCATAAAGCCTTGTCATACCATCCCGGAGAAAATTTGTTGCGTCTCTGCGTCGCATCTGGTTATTGATTTATCGTGGTTTTAGTAGTTTATGGGGAGTGGACGGGGTTTTCCGATTTCGTTCTTATAATATTCGTGCTGAGCGAATTTGGTTTTTGTAGCTTGGTTGTTGTAGCTTTTTTTCAAAATATTTTGTCAACAGATGCCCCTTGTTACTACGATCTTTTGTGCCAAGTTACTACTGAATATCTTAATTTGGTGCTTATTTATGACACTTTATAAGTTTTCGGTTAATGGCGATGTGTGGTAGTGGCAGTGGCCCGATGACCCCCATCTACTAACTCGAAGTCTCTTTTGTACTAAGAAACTTGCATACCAAGTTTCATCAAAATATTTCAATGTTTACTCAAATTACAGCTTGTACGGACGGACTGACGGGCGGACAGACAGACAGTCGAACGGATTTCGCCTTTTCAAATAACTGCAAACTGCATCGCGTATAATATCGTTTTTATTTTCGTTTAAATTGAATTTATTCTGAAAATGTTTTCAAATATGGTAACATAAATATACTTTATAAAATGCCTTACGTCTCTGCACTTAATATTTAATAACAAAAATATATGAAGTGTCTCCCCACAAAATATTAAATATCATGTATCCTACCTATCAATTTATTTTTCTCGGCAAGAATCAACTCTGCAAACTCATCAATTGCTCGCTACTTATGCATAGACCTATCAAATAAAAGCCCTCCTCTTGGTGTTTTTCTCTTGCTTAATTTGTTATTTATTATTCTTAATGTAATACTCGAAAAATACACATACATACACATACATTTAAGGTGAAGTCTCATATCTATGGATCTACCGATATCGACTAAATTTACTAGGTGACATTCTTCTCATATTTCTATCTCACTGTACGAAAATGGGAAAAATTGAATCAGGTAACAACTCTTTTTACTCATATACTATACATACTTAATACAACGATTTCGATCAACTTCCAAGCTACTTTATACCGCATATATCAGCCAACATGTAAGTTATCTCAGTGAAAATCAGAGAACGTGTTTTACTGGTAACAGTGTATCTTTATGCCTAAAATAGATAAAATTAGGCAAATCCAGGTGACTTACTTCTTATGATTGGTAATGGTATGTAATCTACCTTAATGAATCTCAGGGTATATTTAGTTAGTAAATGGCATGTTAATAGTATGTATACATATGTATAATAATTTTGGTTTTCCGAAACCTTATATCATATGTCAGTCAGGGTATGAGTTATGTATTTATATATAATTTGATTATTTGCGTCTTTAATTCTTGCAAGTTACAGGAGTATTTGCTTGCTTCCGAAATTAGCACTTCCTTTTCTTTAAAAAGCTATCAGATCATTAGCATTCCTGAAATTAATGCAGTTAGTAAGGTACTACAAGTAGATACTCCCAAAAAATTACCGATTCGGGACGCCCTTTAAACCTTTTCAGCCTACTAGTGAATATTTTCTTTATTTATTTTAGGATATCTCAAGCATTACACAATATTATACAATTTTTGTCTTTATTGGCGCAGACACCACTTACGCGAACTTCTACACATGACTCCATTTTGAATATTGGACAGTGAAAAAATCATATGTAGTTTAAAGTTGTATTATACGGAAATTAAGCGTTCATTTTGCCCATTTTCACAATGTGTCATAGGATTTCCAGAATAATAGTAGGCTGTAGGTAGTGAACTAGATTTAAATTGGTTGTGTAGGCTAGGAGAAATTTGACTAAACTTAAATCTTGACAGTATCACGTGCATCGTAGAGTTTTGTAGCATAGTGGGTGTATAATCATATATCTCTGGCATAATTATTTAATGATTTATCGTGGCTTTAGTAGTTTTTAACAAAAATCTTATATGGAGAGAATTATAATCCATTTGCACTATACACTATTGTTAATATGGCAAACAAATGTTTTAACTATATTTCCTAATAAAGAATGAATTCAAATACTACGTATTTAAAGTTTTGCATTCTGTTATACTATATATGTATCATAATAGAAGTCACTCTACTCTCTGGTTTTGAGAACAACAATAGTTGCATGGATAATGAGTTTACAAATTACCCAATTTTGCTCATTTCCGCGCTATATGTAATGTTGACAAAGCTGCAATAGTGTATACTTCGGCTGTATTTTTAATTGTCACGGCCATAAGGCATATATTAAGGTAAAGTTGTCTAAGCTATAGCACTTTATACTTGAATACTAACAAGTTAAGAATATCCCTTGTTTAAGCGGATTTTAATATTCATCCTGCTTTGCAATATTTTTCATCAAATATTTATTCTTAATTAAACACTTGAGATTCAGTACGTGTTTGCTGTTTGAAATGAGCGGAAAAATTCCAAAGGAAAGCAATTAATGAACGTTTTACAGCTGTCGTCTTAGCTTTTCAAAGGGAATGACAACTTAAGTGACGTGATGAAAAACAAAAAGTAAAACAGAATGACAACAATTCGAGCTCATTTACATAGATATTAAAAATTACTGTGGAAGTCATTAGTACTCATCAATCAAATTATACCATCATGGAATAATATACATTTATTTGCACCTTAATACATATTTTCACAATAGGAGGAAGTTGGCTATCAAATCACAACTGGAATGTTAAGCACGTAAGATTTAAATTTTATTAAAATAGCAAATAGCACACTACTCATTATACAGGGTCCGGCACTCGAAGTGTAACCTAAAAAGCCACACATTTGATTTTGAAAATTATTTTTATTTATTTCAAAGCGCAAAATGTGTGAAAATAACCATAAATTCAGGACAAATTCACTTTTGCTCGATGTGACTACCTTTTGCCTTAACTACGGCCTTGAGACGGTCAAAAAATGAATCGCAAGCTGCCCGAATGTGACTTGCCGGTATTTTGGCCCATTCACGGACAATTGCTTTCTTCAGCATCTCTTGACTGGTGAATTTTTACTTCGGACCTTGCTCTCCAAAATGGCCCAGAGAAAATAATCCATTGGATTCGCATCTGGTGAATTCGAGAGCCATTGTGTGTTCCTTCTTTTGGAACTTGTAAGGCTTGACCTTGAGCTCATTTTTCAATATACGTCGGATGCTGCGGTTGGGTATTTTCAGTTCTTCAAAAGATTTCTGGATTCGCTCAAGTCGCTTCTTCACTTTCCGAACCATCTCACGTGACGTTGCAGTCTTTTGATGACCACCTCCATGGCGTTTTGAGATGCTACCAGTATCATTGCAACGAGTGATGGTGCGATAAACAAAAACTTTGTTCATATTAAGGTGTTTGAGCGCACGAGCAATTGGTGGCTGTGATTTTCCAGCTAAATATAAAGCAATCACACTATTACGTTTGAATTACATCGCTGATCACTTTTGGCAAAACGCTTTTGTGCACTTGTGAACAATACTCCGCAAATTTATAAACAGCTGATTCCAGTGCGACAGCTGCGCGAACAGTCTGAAGTTGGTTACACATCGAGTGCCGGACCCTGTAGTGAACATGCTATATTCCTGTTGATTCGAAATAACTTTAATTTGTTTTCAAATTTTCTCCGCAATAACCAGTCTGGCTACATGTGCAGTTGTCCATTTTGGTGGAATCAAATGCCTGAATTTACGATGCAACAACCGCGATTGTTTCTTAAGCACTAACATACGAATATCGATGGTACGGTCTTCGTGCGATACTTCCACATTCCGCAAACATGTTTACCAACCTCATAATGGTCCATCTACTCCGGAGAGTGCGGCTAAAATCTCGTCTAAATTCTCTTTGGACGGGAATGACAGACTGCAAAGTATGGTACCGCTGCACTATCCAAACCCTCTTTTCGGTAACCCAAGCAAAAACTCAAATTAACAAATAAAAATCAACTTATCAATCCGGGATGAAAATAGTAAATCTCTTCATATTTGATATATATCTGATCGTTGTATTTCAAAGGAAAAGTCTTTAACGTTCAACGGTTTCAGGTTGTATTTTTCCTGAGTTTTTGATAGTAAGTATGATAGAAGCATGAGATTTGTTGCTAACTTGAAATCCAAAAATTGCACTTTTGTATTGCTTTTACCGATTTTTTTAATAACTCTTCCCAAACAAATACTCACAGAATACTGTTTCATTTACCAATTACATATGCGCTTACAGAAATGTCTGCATTAATACGAGTGCAAGAATTCCAAGCACACACAATTTTTAAATGAAACAAAATATGCAAAAACAAAGTCAAAACCATAAAAACCTCATAAAAGGAAAAAGTGTGGAGAAACTAAATTTAATTTACGCCCGAAATTGAATTAAAAGTTTATTAGCACAACTGAATACAAATACTTTTACTTTGCCTTAGCCTGAGCTGGTTTGTTTCGGAAATGAATGCTTAATTGTTGTACACCTGGGAAAGTTTCGAATTTCGTATATACTATATGTAGCATATATAGCTGTGAAAAGGTGTATATGTTTTGACCCTGTAAGATAACTGGTAATACATTCACCAGTCGATTCAGTACTTGCTATGCAAAAGTTTTGTAAATCGTGTTTACGAAACCAAAACTGGTGTATTTTTGTAAAAAGGCGAATTTTTGTATATTAGGAAGTTGCAGTGCTATGAAGCTGAATAAATGCGATTGTTTTTTCGTTTAATACAGCGTTTAGCCGATATCGGCCATAATTAGAAAATATAATATTTCAAACTGTACATTACTAGAGGACCCTTTCACGTTTTACTGTGGCTGATACATAGGTTGTACTACTAATACCATCTTTGTGATTTCTATTAGTTAGATTATAACTATTAGTTAAGCAGATATAGCACTTGGGTGAAACAACTTGTGTTAGTTCACAAAAAAATTAATCAAAACGTCGGGACGGCGGAGCATGCCTATAAATAGCGTGTCGGAGCCCGCGGTTCTCCCTATCGCACTTTAGCGGCGATCGGACGCGTTTTTTATCGGAGCTCACCAGGGAGGAATATGGAAACGATGAAGTATATGCATACTATTTCAAACTAATCCTTTCTCAAAAATAATACCATTGCTAAATATTTGGAATAGTAGATTAGAACTGAAATACACAGTGCAATGGATTATAACTGGCTCAGTTATTAGTAAATGAATATTAGACCCAGTCACCGACTACCATTCTTCGTGTGTGCACGTAGTTATTTCTCTCTGTGACTTTCCATTTTTGCTTGAGTTTAGCGTAGCTTTTGTGTTCGCCATTCTTATTTCAGTGATTTTAATTTATTTTACGTTTCGTATTAAATAATATTTCGATTCAGTGAGTGACAAAGTGATACACAATGGCCCCTGGGCCCCCCTATTTAGGGGATAACAGATTTTCCCCGCTTGCTGTTAGCCCCCAACCAAAAAGGAAAAAACCAACTAAAAACCAATTAAACGTTTTCCCGAGTTACCAAAAATACAAAAAGAAAACCCAAAATATTTGGTGATATCTTCACTTGAACCCAACAAACCCCTAACGAAATTCTCGTGTTTTGCAGTGCAAAAATCTCTACAAGTGATTTGCAATGACATCGTGTCTATATCCGAATTACGTGACGGCAGCCTCCTGCTTCTAGTAAAAAACACCACGATCGCTAAAAAATTTCTTGATACCAAAAGATTTGCAGGCCTTTGTGATGTAGAAGTGAAATATCACACCAACCTAAACTCTACGAGAGGGAAGAGAGAAGAAATTATTGATAACTTAAGTGATCAAGGTGTGATCGCAGTTTTCAAATTTACCAAATTAATAAATAATAAACCCCAACCAACTGGTGTATGCCTGTTAACATTTGACCGCTACCACCTACCTAGCTCTGTTCAAGTCTCGTGGCATTCAGCCCGTGTTAGGTTGTACATACCCAATCCAATGAGATGCAAAAAATGTCAAAAGCTTGGGCATACAACCAAACGCTGCAATAATGTCTTCATTTGCGACACGTGTGGCCTCCCCCCGCCCGACCCCGAAGCTTGCACTCGTAAATACTGCGTTAACTGCGCAAATGATCACCCCTCCTCGACAAATTCATGCCCTAAATACGCCCAATCAAAAGAAATATTACGCATCAAAACCGAAAGAAAATGCACTATGCGCGATGCAATAAAATTTTATAACGAAAGTAATATGACATCTCTACCCACCACCTCTTCTAATTCATTTTCTTCTATCCTCAAAGAAACAAATGTACAGGAAAAAAGTAAAGAAATAAATGTCAAGCAACCTGTCAAAACTCCAAAAATTACATATTCTCAACAAAAAGCTGAATTACAATCATCAGTTCCTTCTACCTCCTCTTTTACTTCTAACTCAAACCCCACACAAACGACCAGAGATATAACTCCACCAATAAATCACTCAAAAACCAGTTTTAATGAACACTCACCTACCAACAACAATTCAAGCCTAAGATCACAAACAAGCCTCTCTCCGCACTCAAACTTCACACAAACGATCTCAGATAATAATTCACTAAAAACTTACTCAGAAACCAGCATGCACGAAAGCTCTTCTACTCAACCAAAGAAAACTTTAAATTTACCGACAGAAATTAATTTAACCCATTCTAACTTCTCTCCCCCCGAATTTCTCAATAACTCAATTCTACAATTAAACTCTTCATTAGCACCCAATACTGATATGACTAACACAATAGAAATAAAAAAAAAAATAAATAAATAAATAGCTTTAGCTCTTTCAGTTCTCACCAAAAATTTTCTCCATCTTACAGTGGAATATCAAAGGCTATTACAATAATTACGATCATCTTCAAATTCTAATTAAAGAATATAACCCATCTTTGATATCTCTTGCAGAAACTCATGTGGCATTCAATAAATCCGCCCAGGCCCCTAAACAATATCACAGCTACTTTCACAACCTGCCTTCCAACACTAAAAAAAAGCAAGGTATAGGTGTACTTATTAAAAAGTCAATCCCTCATAAACTTATAGCTGTCAACTCAGATATTTCCTCTATAGTAATCGAAGTAAATTTAAGCTATAAATTCACCATTATCTCAATGTATATTCCACCTCAGCAGCATTTCGCTGCTAGTGATATTAATAACATTTTGAACAGTTACACTACGCCAATCATTCTGTTGGGAGATTTAAATGCTTGGAGCCCTATGTGGGGCTCACCCACCGTCAACAGAAGGGGCAAATCTGTTGAAGACGTAATTTTATACAACAATCTAGTCGTTTTGAATGACGGTCAACCAACTCACTTATCCACGCATCAAACTCTTACCCATATCGATGTCATTGCCAGCTCTGCCTCATTGGCACCCAAACTTTCCAGCAAAACTCTTCAAGATCTCTATTGTAGCGACCACTTCCCTATTCTGACAACTTTCCCTCCACAACAACCTAACATTAAAACCTCCCCAAAACCGAAGTTCATTTTGGAAAGAGCTGACTGGCGAAAATACCAATATTTGGCGTCGCAGCTAAACCTACAACATCCAACCAGCATCAACATAAGCAAAGAAGCCTCTTCTATCCAAAAATGTATACGCTCAGCTGCCCATTATGCCATCCCCCAAACCACTAGGCGCCCTGTTAGGAAAGTTGTCCCGTGGTGGAACCCAGATCTCCAAAATTTTAGAAATATTAAACAAAATGCTTGGGAAATGTTCAAGAGAAATCGGTCTACAGCCAATCTCATCAGTTACAAAAAAGCCAATGCCACCTTTAGGAGAAAATTGAAAGAAGCTAAGTGCTCAAACTTTGAAAATTTAACTAATAATATAAACCCATCTAGTAACCCAAAACAAATTTGGTCCAACATCAAAATGCTTGTAGGACCCTATACTCCATGCCAAATTAAACTTTTGGTGGAAAATGGCAACTCTATTTCTCACCCACTCGAAATTGCAAATCGTTTTGCCTCAAATTGGTCCCAATACTCTAGCGACACAAACTTTCACCAACGTTTCGTATCCGAAAAACTGAGATATTTTAACTCAACAT
>NW_024395977.1:1567061-1573816 GCF_016617805.1 Bactrocera tryoni | reverse complement strand
AATTGTATAATAGATTTATAATCAATAATCTTCTCTATACAGATCACCATGGGTGTAGATACACCAGTCACAGCCACGCCAACCGCTCGGGCGGCTACCAATGTGCCACGCACCGGGCCTACACCAGCGCCCGATCCGTGCGCCTACACGTAACCAATATCGTTAACTTTCCATCGCTTTAAATCCCTAAAAAGGTGAGTGTCGGTAATTTTATCAATTTTTTTTACACTCTTCAATAACATTTAACTTGAATAACATAACTAGCTGCTAGCACTTACAAACATAACTCGTGTCTGCCTATCCCATCATCAAAATGCGCCCTTAAGAAAGAGGATTTAAACAAAAAAAATTGTAATTGTGGGAGAAATCACATTGCAAACTGTAGGGGTTGCACTGTATATAAAGACTTAAGAACGGAACTGTCTGTAGGAATTCAAGCACGTCGTAACCAATTGTTAAATATTCCTCGTAATGAAAATATTGAAATCCCCGTCAATATTTCAAATCCAGTGATAATCAAAACACAAAACCAAATGTTGGAAACTTTTTAGGGGTCGGTAGGTAATTTGGCCCGTTTTTTTGACATTTTTTTTCATATAAATTTTTATTCTACAATAGAACTTTTTTCACATATCATGAGGTACATATATCGTGGAGTGTATAAATAATTTCTTTCGGAATTTTTTGATGACATCTGTCGGAGAAATGGCTGGGTGAATGAGATGCGTTTTTTCACTGGCGGATACGATTACTCATGTTTGGATCATTTGAAACACAAGAACCTAATTTATTATTAAAAAGTATGTGAATGGTTACCGTCCCTACTAGAATCATGAAAAAAATTGATAAATAAAGAAGTATTTTTATTTAATTTTTCCCCATGTTTTTTACATAAATTTTGTCATAACATTGTCAATAAATTATAAAAAATTAGGAATTATGAAATAGGGACGATAGAAAGGCGTTTTGTGAACATTCAAAAAAAATTAAGCAAATCGGTTCAGTAGTTCGACCGGAATCATGTCCGCCAGTTTAAAAAAGCAAGTTTTAAGAAAAACGCGTTTAAAGTGCCAGGTGTGCACTCCGAGCGCTTCGAACGTTGAGCGGTATTATTATTTTTTGGCCTTTTCGAAACCGTCCAAAGATAAAGTGGGTTTCTGTATTAATTCCAATGGTATAAAGGAACAGAAAATGCAAAAATAACAAAAAATTGAAAAAAGATTTCCCTACGGACCCTTAAGTGAAAAATTAGTGTATTGAGCATTTGTATATGGAATGCTCACGGTAATAACCAATATAAATTGGAACTTATTAGATTTCTGGATGAAAATAATATTGATGTAATGCTATTGTCGGAAACTCATCTTACGAACAAAAACAATTTCTTTATACTGGGCTTTAGACTCTATGTTACAAACCAACCAGAAGGAAAGGCACATGGAAGAACAAGGTTAGAAAACGGTTAAATCACCACGTATTAGAATCTTATGCCACAGCGGAATTACAAGCTACAACAATAACTTTAAAAATCGCTGCGGGGATTTAAACCTGACGGCCATATAATGCTAACCTCGGTTTGAAATTAAGGACATCCAATTTTAAGACTTTTTTGGAACACTAGGCCATAGATTTCTAGCAGGTGAAGATTACATTGCAAAACACACGTATTGGGGCTCATGACTAATTAATCCGAAAGGACGACAGCTATATCACACTATTATAAAAAGGCACAATAACCTTGAAATAATATCTCCTGATAAGCCGACATATTGGCCTAGTGATCGTAACAACATACCAGATTTAATTGATTTTGCTGTAATCAAAAATATAGATAATTCGCATATAACAGCTGATACATGTACTGATCTATCTTCTGATCACTCTCCTGTACTAATAAAGTTATGTTAACAACCCATATTAGTTGTTCCAAAAGTGGGTCTAACATCTTATAAAACGAATTGGCTAAAATATAAAAGATACGTGAGTAGCCACATTATTTATTGAGCACAAAATAAATACAGGAAGAGATATTGACGAAAGCATACGAGAACTTAATGATATAATAACTAACGCAGTGTCTTAGCAACACCAAATAAAAGCTATAAGCCGCTTGGCTTCAGAAAAATCTCTAATAGAGAAATAGAAAAGCTAGTAAATGAAAAAAGGCGTACAAGACGAGAATGGCAGATATATCGCTCCCCTTCCACTCAGCGTCAATTAAAATCAGCTGTACGTAAATTAAAAAAAGCGCTTAAACGTGAGGAAGAATTCAACATTGAAATGTGTATAAAGAAGTTGTGTCCAAATTCAAGCAAGCAAAATTCCCTTTGGAAAGCCCAAAAGTCCATGAAGCCACCAACTGACTCCAACATGCCTATACGAGACATGGGTGGAAATTGGGCTCGAAGTAACGAAGAAAAGGCTAATTGTATTGCAAATCACCTAGAAAAGGTATTTCAACCTAAATGCCCAAAGAACAACTTTTAGCTGTCCAGCTTACCTTACACAGTTAACGAGTCACTCGAGTCTTTTAAGACTTCACCTTCTGAAATTATTATAATAATAAAAGATCTTAACTCAAAAAAGTCATACGGATATGATAATATTACCCCAAAAATGCTAATTGAGTTACCAAATATTGCTATAGAAGTGCTCTTTTTGCTCTTCAATGCAGTTCTTAATCTCGAATACTTTCCTAATTCATGGAAAAAGTCGCAGATTATCTTGATAGATAAACCTGGGAAAGACTTAACACAGCCGTCTTCATACAGACCAGTCAGTCTTCTACCCTGCCTTTCTAAAATATTTGTAAAATTGTTACTATCAAAGATGTCTCCTTTCTTCCACGAAAATAATATAATACCAACGTACCAATTCGGGTTTCATGGAAAACATAGCACGATAGAGCAAGTAAATAGAATTACTAGCGAAATAAGAAAAGCGGTCATTAAGCCGATTTGGATGTATGGCATTCAATAGTGGGGTACCCGTGCGACTAATATTGATATAATACAAAGGTTCCAATAAAAAATGCTTAGAACAATCACGTGTTCACCATGGTACATGGATAATGAAAATATCTATAATGACCTTAGTATTTCTATGATAAAGAAAGAAGTAGAAGACAGCAGAATTAAATATACATACAGTTGTCCTCAAAATAATAGGAGTGCCCATATGAAAAAAATTTCTTAAATCACATGTAAATGACGCGGAACAATAACGATACACATAACGGGATACTAGCCTTAAAATACGAAACAATTTTTTTATTGGGATGATCGCTATTCTGTTTGTACCTTGCTAGTTCTGGGGTACACTTCTTATTGCTTTCCACAAAATAATAGGAGTTTTAAATATTTCGTTTCCAAAATAGTCCTTAACATAAAAAATATTCACAAAACTAGAAAAGTAAGTATTGTTTCATAATTTAGCAGCAATTTTAATTAGTTATTATTTTATTTATTCATTGGGCTTTTCTCCAGTGGGTACAGGAAATCATTGTACAGAGGAAAAGCGGGAAACGATAAAAAATTTGAGAATAGTTGGAAAAACTTATAAAGAGATCCGAGAAATCGTAAAATGTTCTCCTCAAATGATAGCAAATGCCTTAAATTATAGAAACAAAAATGAAACTTGTAGACGAAACTGCAAAACATCCATTGCAAACAATCGCAATATACATAGTACGCTACTGCAAAATCAATCTTTTGTTTCAGCCCGGAGCATCGACGACAAACTAAATTTGTCAGTTAATACTGAAACTGTTCGTAGGCATTTGGGGCCGATCAAATTATTTGTCAGTGTCCACGAAAAGGACCCTCATTAAAAAAGAAGCACAAGGAAGCCCGCATACAATTTGCAAAAGAGCATGGCTCCTGACCCGTGGCTAAATGGCGAAACATATTGTGGTCAGACGAATCCAAAGTTGAGTTATTTGGTAGTACAGGGTCTAGGAACTTTGTCCGATGTTCCCCTTTCTCAGAATATAATCCCCGGTTTACCTCAAAAACCGTTGAACATGACGGCGCCAAATCGTAGTATCAGGTTGTTTTTCACATATGTAGTGGTATTGGTCCATTTCACTTAATTGAAGGCATCATAGATCAAAGGGCATATGTCAAAATATTAGATGATAGTCTAAGAGCCTTTGCTTTGAACATAGGTAAGAACGATGGCAAAATGTGAAATTCGAGTCATCGTGGCTGAAATTTCTCAAGCGTTTTTGAGAATAAAAATTATTTCTGGGATGCGTGTTTGTGTAATTATTTTAAATATTTCACTTCGCAGAAATAAACCAATTGCCTGTACCTACATAGAATATTTAAGTGTTCCGAAATTGCGACGGCGAGAAAATAGAAAAGCGTGCGAGTTCGATTGCGGTCTAATTACCATTATTTCTTTATTCCAGTTCATCTAGTTGCTTAGCCTAAATCTTAAAACTAACGGGATACAACAGTTGGAATGGAAGTATACAGGTATGTACAAAAAAGAGGTGAGTAATTCATTTTGTTAACTTATAAATAGTAATAGATATACATATGTTTCATATTATTAGAGTAAGTAAATGAAAAGAAAACTTTATAATTCAAATATATGTAATATTTCAAAAATATATTTAAATTTAACTTAATTAAAATGTCTTTCGTTTTAGTAGTGGACATAAGTCACTTGACGCAACACCGGCCAGACAGGATCAGGATCCTTCAACTTCCATGGGCAGTAATGCGAGTCTATAAATTGGGCGCTAAATGGTGCCCGCCTTGGTTGCTACGTCTGCCACTCGTACCTTGCCGTCTTGGCCTTCGACGGTTGCGACGCCGCGTCCGATTACCCACTGCTGCGGCGGCACGTTGTCTTCGTGAACGAGGTCGCGATCGCCTGGCTGCAGGTTGCGTTTGAGGGGCAGCCACTTGTTGCGTTCCTGAAGGCCCGTCATGTAGGTTTTGGACCACTGTCGCCAAAACTGATGCTTGAGACAGCAAACAAGTTGCCATCTCTCGCAGCAACGAATTGGGTCCATTGGCACTTGTGCTGGTGGCAGTGCTCGCAGAGGACAACCGATTAGAAGGTGCGCTGGAGTTAGTGCTTCTCCGTCGTTGGGGTCCTGACCCAACGGTGCTAGGGGACGCGAATTCAAAATGGCCTCCACTTCGACCAGTAGGGTTGAGAGCTCTTCTGTTGTTAGTAGAGCGTTGCCGAGTGCGCGAACGATTAGATGCTTGGCGGACTTCACCGCCGCCTCACATAATCCGCCGAAATGCGGCGCCCTGGGTGGTATAAAGCCGAAGCTGAATCCTTCTTCGGCTGCGAATCCCATTAGTTCTGGGGCTTGCGCTAGAAATGCCTCCTTCAGCTCGCGCAGCTTGCGATCGGCGCCGACAAAGTTGGTTGCGTTGTCGCTGAATATTTTCTGTGGCATCCCTCGGCGATCAATGAACCTTTTGAGGGCGAAAATAAAAGAATAAGTAGACAGGTCCGAGACTAGTTCTAAATGCACTGCTTTTGAAGTGAAGCAAACGAAAACTGCTATATAAGTTTTTACGGGTGTTCGACCACGTGTTTTTAAAGTTGTATATATGGGACCACAAACATCTACGCCTCATATCAGAAAGGGTCGTAACGCTCGAAGTCTTTCAACTGGCAAAATTCCCATGTGTTTGCAACTTCGGCTTGTAGTGAAAGCAGTGTGTACAATTTCTTACGGTTCAACTGCAAGCTTCTCTGGCATTAATTAGCCATATGTGTTCTCGAAGAAGCGCAACCAACGCTTTTGCCCCAGCGTGGTGATTTCGAAAGTGCAGTAACCTTAAGTAAGTGATAACGAAATAAGAATTTTTATTCAGTAATAATGGGAATTTGGCATCGTATGGGAGAGGTGCATTTAATAGGCAACGTCCTACTAGGATTAATTTAAAAGAAAGCGACGTATCCGAGGCCTATGCGAGAACGGGTTAAGTTTTTGAAAGTTTGCAGGTAGCATCGTGCCTTTAGTCAGTTTTTGTATTTCACTCGCAAACTCAGAATGTTGAATCACATGGACAATTTTTAAAAAACTCAAGTTTAATTCGTCTGCAGTCAGAGCTCTTCCCACAGTAGGCATTTTGGTCGTCTGATCCTTCACAATAAATATGCGACTACACGAAGCAACTTTTGATGAGAAGAGAATTTTCCAATCAGCTCCATTATAGTGTTATCGTTCACATTTGCGTTTTTCTTCTTCTCTAAGGCTTCGTTTTCTGGGGAGATCTGGAAGTGATCGTTAATTGGCCATAAAGCGGTCTTCTAAGAGGAACTGTGGACCGCCAAACCATATAGAATTATTCAATTCGTCCACGTTACAACCCCGAGACACTTGATCCGCAGGATTTTGTTTCGTTGGCACATGTCGCCACTGTACATTATCAGTCAATTCTTGGATTTCGGACACTCTATTTGCGACAAAGGTTTGTTATGAAGATGGATACGTTTTTATCCAGTGTATTTAACTTACCACTTACTTTCTCACTGACTCCGGAAGGAAAATTTTCGTAACGCAATGGTTTATCAAAAGGGGGATCATAATTTTATTTGATAAAATTATAAATGTTATAATAAAAAGTCTCCCTGGTCGAATACCAGTGGAGGCGTGAGATTGTATGTTTGTAAAAAGGAATGAAATTGATGGATTCCCTGGTCGGATACCAATGGAGGCTGTATTACTAGGTTTACACAATTATAAAAAAGGAGACACTCGAAAATTATATTTTGATTGA
>NW_024395977.1:1545119-1566961 GCF_016617805.1 Bactrocera tryoni | reverse complement strand
AGTAGAGCCCCGGCTATGAGTAGGTTGGCAGAATTAAAAAAATGTATTAAACAGAACGCAAACCGAAAATACGTGGGTTGTCTTTTATATTTGAGGATTTGGCAACTCTGGTGTTGCAATCTGGTAACTCAGATTTTTATCGTAAAGTTTGACATTTCAGAACGTTTTGACATACAAGTTACGTTTGTTGAGTTGTTTACAGTAACTTACAATATTCGTCTTGGCTAAAAAAAATGGAATTTAATCGCAAGTATTTTCGTGCGATCACTTTTCAAATTTCGTAAAGGTCGTCAAAAATCACTTGTTGTTTCGAAAATTATTGATGCTTTGTGCAAACTGATATTGTAAGATTTGACTGTAATAAAAAATGTGTGCAGTTTTGATCCCACACAATTTGTCGATCGAACAAAAATATACTCGTGTCGATTCGTCGAGAGAAATGATAAAAAAAATATGACAGCGGTGCTCCAACATCCCGACAGGTGAGACATCATGGATTTACGCGTATTAGTACGAAAGTAAACATCAGAGAACAGTATGTGTGTTTCAAAAACAAGCTGAATCCAATTAAAGTTGTTCGTGAACGTAGAACTTCCAAGCAAATGGTTGTCTGGTTTTTGGAAAAAGCGAACATATCGCAACCATACTACTAAAAAACGCAGAACCGTAAATTGTGAGTGGTACACAGCCATTTGCTTGTCAGTTGCCTTTCAAGAAATCATGAAAACCAACCGCCGAAGACGGATCACTCTTCACCAGGACAACGCGAGCTCTCGACTGAAACAACTACATTTTAGAGCACTTAAACTTCGATTTAATGAGTTATCCAAGTCTTGACTAGGCACTGAATGACTTCTTTACATATCCATACGTAAAAGATAAACTACCATAATAGATCAACGCCTGAAGAGGCAGTTGTTGCGTTCAAAACGCATGTTGTGGAGATACCTCACTCAGAATGGCAAAAGTGCTTGGAGAATTTGTTCAAACACATATAAAAGTGTATGTGTTTCTTACTCAAGAATATTTGGAAAGACAGAAAAGCAATTTTCGCTTATTAATATTTGTTTTTGTTCTCTGATCCCGAAATATAAAAGGCAGCCTACGCATAGGCAGTTAAAGGCCGTTAGCTAAGCAGCATGTTTAAAAACTTTTGACTACCAAAAACAAAGTATTCGCATTTTGTTCTGCAATGCTATCATAAACCATCAATATTGAAAAAAAAAAATGGTTTTGTTATTTTTCAGACAATAACATAAAGAAATTATTTATTATGAGATTTAAAAAATTAAAAACTCAATTACAAACAAAAATAAATGCGTGCTTATTCCGTTTTCATTTATTTCTTTACCATATTTTTGTTATCTTTCATACACTAAAAATTAGTTTTGATATATTCAAAAATAAAGAAATATAATACAAAAATAAATAATGATAGTTTTTTTAAGAAAGAAAATTTTTATAAAATGTTTTGTTTATTTTTTTTTTACCGTATTTAGCTTAAGGAAATATCAAAATTCACATACAATTTATATACAGTTTTCTTTCCAAAGTAAACAGGATTTAAAAAAACAGCACAAATGGTTTTTTCGGCAAAATCAATTTATTTTATTCAAAATAGTCTCCTTCTGCTTCAATACAGCTTTTCTGATGGTCCAAAAGCATGTCGAACGAGTGTTTTAGCTCGTTGGCCGGTATGGCCGCCATTATGAAGGTGCAAGCCTTTTGAATGGCCTCTACGTCTGCATATCGCTTTCCTTTCATGGGCAAATGCATTTTTTCGAAAAGGAAGAAGTCGCACGGTGCCATATCAAGTGAATACGGGGATTTGTAGTGGTTAAAATGTGATTTTTGGTCAAATAATCGGTCACATTACGTCCATCGAATGTTGGATTCTGAGCAATTTTTGGTCATCAATCAATTTGTGCGGAACAAACCGTGCACATACCTTTCGTAAGCCCAAATGTTCGGTCAAAATGCGATACTTCAATGTTTTGGAGATGTTCAATTCCATTTGCATGAATTTCAATGATGATTTTAGCTGATTTTTGATGAATTCACGCACAGTTTCGACGGAATTTCCGGTGATCACGGATTTTGATTGGCCCACATGTTGATCGTCATTTATGTCCTCCCGACCACTTTAAAAATGTTGAAACCACTCATGCACTCTGCTACGGGATAGATAATCATCGCCATAAACTTGTTTCAACAATTGAAACGTTTTGGTAAAAGTTTTACCAATTTTAAAACAAAATTTTATGTTGGCTCTTTGTTCGAAAATCATTTTCGCATCGATAACACAAACATACTCACACTTAAAGCGCAATAACTTCACTTCCA
This sequence comes from Bactrocera tryoni, assembly GCF_016617805.1. Classification (NCBI taxonomy): domain Eukaryota; kingdom Metazoa; phylum Arthropoda; class Insecta; order Diptera; family Tephritidae; genus Bactrocera; species Bactrocera tryoni. The sequence goes on along the minus strand of NW_024395977.1, from coordinate 1,564,618 downwards.
ATAAATGAAATGTCATGAAATTCTCACTGGACAATCGATAAAAATAGCAGATTCTAACGCACCAGACATATAGATAGCGCCACAAGGGGGTCCTAGATTCAAAAAGTCCTGTTTACTTTGGAAAGCACCTTGTATGTCATAATTAAATGTTCTAAATGGAATTTTGAAAGTCTGCAACCAAAGAAAAAACATATATTAAGGTATATGAAAAAAGAAAGGCAAAGTCTAACTATATCTTTATATATATAAATCTTCTGACCGTGTGTTTGTAATTGAACTGCTCCTAAACGGCTGGACCGATTTCGATAAAATTTTTTGTGTGTGTTCAAGGAGATTCGAGAATGGTTTAGATTCACAATTTGGTCCACTGGAAAATGTTTTTTTAAAATTAATTTTCCATTGTAAATAATTGCTAATTTTGGAATGTTTCACATTGGATCCGATAGATTGCGTTACCATCGCAGTATCCAATATTCAAACCTTAAATTGGGCTAAACGTGCAATAAACAATGCCAAAGAAAAAGGCGAGATCTGTAGACAAGTTTTCATAATGTGGAAAGAGTTGTTCGTTTTAAGTAATAAATTGGGTGATTCAATACATCTATGGGTAGCTATAACTTTTTTTTCATTCCTCCTAACTATTGGAGGGGGTATCTTGACAGGCAATTTAAAACTGCAAAAGATCTGGCATAAAAAAATAGCGGCTAGTATATCTATATATGAGTTTCTTTATCCTTGATATTATACTTCAAAAGCCATTTGATAAAAAGTTTTGTATTTACGTACTTTATTTATATATATGTATATACTATATATAAAATAATTAACAACTATAAAGAAACTGATACAACAATACAATTACATTATAAAGGGTGATGCCCTGAAACACAATTCGAAAGAACATTCTTTGGCATTTATTTATTGAAGATTATCGCCTTCAAATGTTGGCGGCGACTACGTCTCAGTTGGTCATCCGTTGAGTTCAATTTTCGATAACTCGTTCGACCATTTCGACTAGTGACTGGCGAATGACATGCGTTTTGTTTTGTTTCAAGGCCTGACTTGAAGCAGGATTGTCCACATAGACTTTAGACTTTACATATCCCCACAGGAAAAGTCCTACAGTGTGATATGACACGATCTGGTTGCCAATCGACTGGCTCAACGAAGTGTTCTCTCAGTAAATCCATTGATTGGTACGATATGTAGGCGTCATTTCCCGTTGAAAGCAAATTTCGCCAAGATTACGTGCTTCAATTTCATGCATCAAATAGACGGTTATCATGGCGCGATAACGGTCGCCATTGGGGGTTACTTTCTCGCCGGCATAATTTTTGAAAAAATATGAATCGCTGCTTTTTCTTGTTGAATTGGCAGCTCTTGAATTACTTTAGGTTACTCTTTGTCCAAAATGCGACAGTTTTGCTTGTTTATATACCCAAATGGTCCTCATTGCTGAACAAAATTTGACTCGAAAACGTCGGATCTTCTCGGAACTTTTCAAGAGCTCATAGAGCGAAGCGATGTCGTTTGAGAAGTTTGAGCGGCTTTAGTTCTTGTACAAACTATATTTTGTACGCTTTCAATTCAAGATCTCGACGTTAAATGCGCCAAGTCGTACCATACATCAGTCCGAGTTGCTGCGAACGCCGTCGAATTGACTCTCCGGTGCTGGACGTGGTCAATTCGGTCGAATATGTCGAATATTATCTAATAATGAAAGCTGGGTGTTTATGTTGCGAATAATAAGTCTTTCCATCATGAAATGCCAAGCAATACTGAAAAAATGTACCATGACAGCTTGACATGAGATCTGTCACAAAAATCTATTAAAAACTGTACCTCCATTAGGATCACTCATTATAACACTTACAGACACAACTGACGTTATCCTGAATTATATTGCGTCTTTGTGATATTGGTTTGAAAGACGCAGAACGTGGTGGGCTGGAAAAGCGGCTGTAAAGATGAGTAACTAGAGCCGTTAGATGTAGATTGTTACCAAACACAAAAAGAGCTCGCAGAACCTCGTTTAAAAGCTGCAAAAAATCGTATGTGAAACCTGGCCAACCAGCCAAATCAACGGCAAAGACGAATATCCGTGACGCCAAGCTACTACACTACATTTGGTGGAACTGGAAGGGTGTGCAAATGAAACCAATGTTGCGGAACGCTAACGACAACAAATCATCAAATTTGGGAATGAACAACATGAGGCAGAATGCTTTACTCCTGTTCACTTCAGAACAGCGTATCAAAAATTGCTTTGATTTAAAAATTCAAATTGCAAGAAATATGGGAAAATGTTATATCTTCAGAAGCCTAAGGAATATGTCCAGTACAAATTTACAACGCTGATGAATCTAGGTTACATTGGAAGCTTTTTCCGGGAAAAAGTATAGAAAATATACAACGGAAAAAATCTGAGAAACAGTGTATCACATTTTAGCGTGTGTTAATTCTACTGAAAACACACTAAATTAAGTTGCTTGTGGTTGGAAGAGAAAAAATTCTAGATTATTTAAAGATTTTGACTGCCCATTGATTTGATTCAAATTGTGGTTACCCCTAAATCCCCTTCTTTGCCTTATGAGAGTCCAGTCCATTGCGGCGATGGCGTACCACTGATACTGACTTTAACCAATACTCTCGGTTAGGGAAGCGGTATCTGGTATACCGCTTAGTGAGTTTGAGGAGTTGGGGGTGGACGAGCAAATTGCTCGTCTCTATGAGGTAGTTTGGGGGGTTAATGATAGGGTTTTTAGTAGGTATGACTGTTCCAAAGTTAGTAAACTTAAATGGTGGTCTTGAAGAGGAGGACTGTCAGGCGGTTGAGGCGAAAGTTTCAACGCGCCCGACAGTCCAATTCAGATAGGTTGTCCCAGCTTAGGAGTCAATTTAGATGTGCGGATAGGGAATATAAGAATATGTTGGTCAAAATTAAGGAGGATAAGTGGAGGAGTTTTGTTAGGGAAAATAGGAACGACCCCTTAGGTCAGGTCTATAGGATCCGCAGGGGTCGTAGAAGTCAGGATATCACCTCTCTTCGCGTCGGTCACACTCTGTTATCGTCGTGGAGAGAGTGTGCGGGGGTTCTGTTAGGTGCGTTCTTTCTTAGGTCGGAGGTGTAGGTACCTCAAGCACAAGAGGTGCCTGTCCCTCCATTAGATGATGGGGAGTTGGGGTACGCCTTTGGCCTGGTTAGGTCTAAACGGTCCCCAGGTTTTGATGGTTTGAATGGAGAGATGTGTAAAAGCTTATGGAAGTTCATTTCGGTATACCTGGAGGCCAATTATAATAAGTGCGTCTGGGAGGGATACTTTCCACGAGAGTGGAAAAGCGCTAGGGTTGTTCCTCTCCTGAAGTCCCCTGATAAGGTCAGGAGCGATCCTCGATCTTATCGGGGCATCAGTCTCCTTCCAGTACTTGGAAAAGTGCTGGAAAGAGTTTGGGTTCAGGAAAGGACGCAGTATAGAGGATGCGTGGTTCTATGTTCAGAATGTCGTTAGGGAGAATGTTAACAAGTATGTCCTTGGCATATTTGTTGACTTCAAGGAGGCGTTTGACTACCTAAGCTGGGATCGAGTGGTGCAACGGCTGGAGGGGCTTGGCTGTCCGGAAATTACTTTTTGGCGGAGTTATTTTTCGGACAGAAAGGCGTCTCTTGTCGGCATGAATGGGAGTGTGGAGATTGGAGTGGTTCGTGGCTGCCCGCAGGGTTCCATCTGTGGTCCATATATTTGGAACCTTATGATGGACACTCTGCTTGGGCAGCTCGAGCCACTCTGTAAGTGTTGTGCGTATGCGGACGACCTTCTTCTTATGGTTGAAGGTCGCTCGAGGTCTGAGTTAGAGCGGGCGGGAGGAGATCTCTTAGAGATCGTTAATTCTTGGGGTTTAGGTGTGGGGGTGGACATATCGAGGGAAAAAACGGTGACAATGCTGCTTAAGGGCAGATTGTCACCGGTTCGTCCACCGATTGTCCGTGTGAATGGGGTCAGCATCAGATATGTGACGCAAGTCAAATATCTGGGACTGACCATGAGTGAAAGGATGTGTTTTACTCCACACTTGGCGAATGTGAAGGAGCGACTGCAGGCAACTGTAGGCAAAATACGACGGATTTTTAGGAGCGATTTGGGTCTCGGACGTAGTGCTGTCCGCACCATATATCGTGGCTTGTTTGTGGCCTGTGCCACTTATGGAGCCCCTGTTTGGTGGGAGGCAGCCACGACTGTCTGGGGGTCTCAAAAACTCCTCTCAATCCAGCGTTGCATGATGCTTGCTTGCTTGCCTGTATGTCGCACCGTCTCAAGGTGCCCACGTAAAACACACCGGACGTTGTCCATTGATTACAAAATTAGCCTGGATGTCATCAACTGGTTTAAAAAATTGGTTTCACTTTTCGTTTGTACCACAGGTAACTGCACTACACTACAATTGACAAATCTATTCGTTAACTAAAGGAAGTTCTATTGAAAAGTGATCGGATTGTCTCAAAAAACTTTACTTTTTCATGACAACGCACCTTCGCTTCCAAATGAGGAAGAATTACTGTCTGAACTGTTTGGACAAGCGCAAACATGAAGAATGTGTTGTTAGATGAATAGGTTTGACTGGTCTTGCTTAGAGTTATTTGGTGTATGAGTACACAGTTGGTATGTCAATACCGATTAGGTAGGAGCTTAAAACCCATATTATATATTTTTAAGAGCGAAAATATTGTTGTCCTTCGATAACCGTACAAAAAAGTTTATATAACAAGTGAACTTAAGTTGCCATCTGCAAAAGAAAAGCCTGTTATATTATTCAACGTATATCGCCAACTATAATCCAACAGCCTTCAGTAAGACCGCATTCTAGACTCATGATCACAGTTGTAGCGCTTGCGTTGAATCTCGAGGCATTTGAGATTATTTGATTGATTAATACAAAATTATCCTTAAAGACACATATATGTATATATATATAGCTTAATATCATCACAAATAGTCAATCTTTTTGAAAATATAAGGTGGGTCAAATAAGCTGTGAGCCACTGTAAGTGTCGTTTTGTGAGCTGCTAAAAGTGAGCTTTTCGTTTTTTGCGATGTTGAGCAAAGAATTTGCATTAAATTTTGTTTACGGAATCAATTTTCTGCTGCGGATACGTTGAGGATGGTGCAGAAAGCCTTTGGTGATGAGGCCATGTCTAAAAAAAAATGTTTACAAGTGAGTTTCAAGCCTGCGTGAACGTGTCGAAGACGAAGAGCGTCCAGGGCGACCATCAACCTCAACCGACGAAGCTCACGTTCAACAAATCAAAGATTTGGTGTTGAAAAACCGTTGATTAACAATTAGAGACCTTGCTGATGAAGTTGGTATATCGAAAGGCTCAGCCAATACCATTTTGAAGGATGTTTTGGGCCCCAAGCGCGTCATATCTCGACTGGTACCGAAAACATTGAATTTTTTTGAAAAAAGGCGTCGCGTTGAAGTGTGTGAAACGATGCTTTCCGACTACCAGGGTGTCATGAAACGCATGGTAACTGGCGATGAGACTTGGATCTATGCTTACGACCCCGAATCGACCGATCAATGGAGCGAATATCGTGCCAAAAGAGAGCCGAGACCAAAAAAATCGCGCCAAAGTCGCTCAAAAATCAAGGTCATGTTGACTGTTTTCTTCGATTATCGTGGTGTTGTGTATTATGAATTCCTTCTAACCGGTCAAACAGTCAACAAGGAATATTATTTGAACGTTATGCGTCGTTTGCGTAAAGCTATCCGCCTAAAAAGGCCGGAAATGTGGAAAGACAATTCTTGATTTTTACAGCACGATCCTCGTAATTCGTGATCATTTCGCCAAAACCTCAACCCATATCGTTCCGCAACCACCGTATTCACCTGATCTGATGCCGTGCGACTTCTGGCTGTTCACCAAGCTCAAAAGACCGCTCCGGGGACATCGTTTTTATACGATAGAGGAGACTCAAGGCGCAGCGAAGACGGAACTGAAGGCCATCCCGGAAAGTGACTACAACCAGTGTTTCGAAGATTGGAAAATGCGTTGGCATAAGTGCATTGCATCGGGAGGGGATTATTTTGAAGGGGATGAAATTGATTTGGAAGAATAAATAAAGAATTTTCAAAATAAATACAATGTCACCTTATTTTTTTTGCACACTGTGATATCTTTGCGCCTAAAATATCATTGGGGATTGTTTGTGAGGTATGAGATTTGTAAATAGATAAAATCGGGTCGATACTTCTCCAACTCCCAAATACTACATATGTGACCTGATCTACGGAAAGGGGGCTTAGGTGTCAAAAAAAGGAGAACAATTAATGATTTTAACGAGAAACTCACGATTATTTTTAACAGCTTTTCCCAGAAAATAGTTTTCGCACGTTAGCTCCTTTTCGTAGGCCAGGTCACATATAATGATTTCCGTTTTCTAACTGTAACCTTATGCCGAATATGTCGGTCAATCTATCCTTAAAGTATATACATATTTCCATGGCTTTGATTCTTGCAAGTTGCAAGACTATAGAATGCTCGGTTTTAACCGAACTTAGCTCTTCCTTACTTGTTTTGTATGTTTTTTAGCCATGTTTCGAGCTGCAACTTGAATTAACAATTTAACGGCGAAATATGTCTTTATGTAAAATGACAGGTGGCACAGGGTTGCAATTATTTTTTTACGTGTCGAGAAAATAAACATGGGCTTTGGTCTAACATATTTAACAGCCATTGCAAATAATTTTCTGCGGTTATTTGTTGTTGTGCCGTTGCACCAAGTAGAAAATTCTGCAATTTGTTGTTGTTGTTGTTTTTTAATATTCACTTGTACTTTCCCTACTCAAGAGGGCAACAGCCAAAAGTAAATTTTTCTTTAATTGCCCGTTTTATAGCAGAAATAGTCTCACTTTCTTAACTGTTTTGTGTATTTACACAACTGGATACTTTACTGTCGAATGGTTTGGTTAAGTTTTCTGACCTTTGTCCTTGTGTGCTGATATCAAGGATATTTACTATGCCAGACCGCGATTGCTGATTCCATTTTCGAAATTTTCATTATATATAAACAATGTCACCTCAGCTGGAAGAAGAACTTGTAGAATTGACAACAAACGAGGAAGTAAAAATCAAGTTCAAAAATGGTTACTAAGAATTTCGGCTACAAAAACAGATCCCGCAATTGTACTCTGGATTGTGTCAATCGTTCAACGATTCTTGATAGCATTCCATCGTCATATTTATTGTGAACGTGGATTTAGTGCTGTGACAACACTGCTTACCGCTCTAAATAGAAATCGTTTGCTTGTTACCGAACGTGGCGACTTGCGACTGTTCTTGAGTAAATTGAAACCTGATATTAACAAACTTATTAAACAGCATCAGAATCATCCTTCACATTAGTAACTTTATATAAGGATCGATTATTTTAGTTTTATTTTTAATAAAAGATTATCTGTTTTAATACTGTAAAGTTGCGTTTCAATAATCATTCTTATTGGCAGGTGGAGCCCGTAAGAGTTAACTTGAGACCTAAGCGCCGTTGTATGTTACCTACTGCGCTCAGGTTTCAAGTTGCGGGTTATAGTAAAAGTTTCGTTTAGAATTCTCCGTTAATATACATATGTATATAGGTCACAATAATTAATTAATTTAATTTGAAGTTATAGTGGTTTTTAAATAGGTGAAAAAGTGGGGGCGCTAAAAAAATATTTATTCTCAAAGTGGGCAGTAGAAAAAATAAGTTTGGGAACCACTGCTATAGAGAGATACATACCCTACCAACCACGGCTACCCACTTGTGTCAAATATTTCAAAACATACATTTTTTCTCTCTTCACTAACACCAACGCACATTTTCGAATTATTTTTTGTTTACCTAAATGCGATGGAAAAAAGTTTCTTTCATTTCTTGATTTATTTAAATGAGTGCGAAGGAGAAAACATAATTGTCAATAGTGCCAAAAGAAAATCCCAAAAAGGGTAATAAAACACGAGGGAAAATTGCGAGCCATTTGCAATTCTAGCGGGAAGAAGAAAGGTAAGTGAACAAATTTGCATATTATAATTATATTTTAAATTAATAACCTTATGTCATTGCAGCATTAAAATGAAGTACATATTATATCTAAAAAGGTAAGAAACATTTTGAAATAATTATAAATACATTCAATTAATTCCTATTTCTCTCTTTAGAAATCATCAATAGTACGTCTTTCAGCAGCAGAAGCAGAACAATTTTGATTTGTGAGTTTTTTGTTAAATTTTATGCATATATTATTGTACAGGCTATTTAATTGAATGACCAGTGGGGTTGGTCCTAATAATTTAATTTATAAAAATAACTATTATGTTTAACAAGTGCGGGCGGTTGACAAATATTCGAATTATGTTCATGCTAAAATTATAAAAGAGTGAGTGTGTAAAGCAGTGGTCGGCATGAGATTATCTGTCACTGTGTTGGTGAGCACGAAAAAAAGTAGCCCAGTGAGAAATTGGAATTAAAATTAAGCAAATTTTATAAATAATACAGGGCATCACACCCCCCTAAAAGTTGCATTAGAGTATAATATTATGTTCTGCAAAAAATTTAGGCGATTGGATAATGGGAAGACGTGCCGCAACGAGGGTAAAGTGACCATGTTATTCGAAATTTGTAAAACATGGTCCAATCGCCAAAATTTTTTGCAGAACATAATATTATACTCTACGTGCGACTTTTGGGGGGGTGGAATGCCCTGTACGCTATATTTTTTTTTTTCCCGTATAGCTAAGGTGCACCCTAATATACATACTTATGTATTTTCAAAGTTATTAATTTACTATTTTTATATAATTTAGTGAAAATACCAAAAGTAAGGAAGTGTGTGGTTGGATGCGAAGGCGGAGAGCATATTTTCAACTTTCCTTGTAAGGAAAAGGATAAAGACAGGTTAGTCCAAAAGATAAAAACTATGAGTATTTGTATATAGTATTTTTTAAATTTAAACTTTGTGCATGATATTTTATAGAGTTAATATAGTAGTTCTTAAAAATATATAATTTACTAATCTAAGTACATATAGTAATAATATATTTGTAATTAAATTCTACTACGTACTTGTATGTTAAATAAAAATAAATATTTTATTGTATCACATTATTGATTGTATTACTTAGTGTAGAAATAATTTCACAAACTACAGTATTTTGGTAGGAAAATTATTATTAGAATAGTATATACATATATTACGTGTAGTATTTAAAAATAAATAATAGTTTAATAAGTAGAAAAGTATAATAGTGTTTACTTCAATTAAAATAAATATAAATAAGAGTTTGGTTGTAAGGTGTAGGGTTTCTTTATTTGTATTTTTATTAGATATTTAATTTGGCTGAATCGGTTGGGTGTAGGAGACACCAAAATTAAACATCTGTTTGCCTGTGATCGGCACTTTTCCTTAACTAGGAGGTTGAAAAAAAAGCTAAGGCTTAATGCTGTTCCGGACACGCATTTGCCAAATGCACCGTAACCTAGTTTTAAATATAAAAATGTTTTTAGTCCCAATTCAATAATTGAAATGGAAACGGAAGATTTTTCTTTTTTAAATAATGATACCGAACCAGGATTGCTTGATAACGGTAATAATTTGATGCTATTAGCATCCGTGAAAAAAGAGGCCCAGGAGGAAGTAGGACTTTTAGGCATAGCTAATTCCAGGGAAATAGGCAGTCAAACAAATTTAAGTTTAGTATCAGGAGCTCTTAGGGAACAAAAATTGGTGGAGGAAAATTTGTGCTTGAAAAATAAATTAGAAGAAAAGGAAAGGGAAATTAATTACTTCAAATATCAGTTAGAAGATTTAGCAAAGAAATATAGAAGAATAAAGGAGGAATTAAAGGAGAAAGAAGAAGGTTTTGATTTAATAGGCCACTTTAATAGTAATTTTCCTCCACAGATAAGCGCCGTAGTGCGCAATAGTATAAAAAATTTCAACCGAAATCCCAATGGTCGTAGATACGACAGTTATTTTAAAACACTGCCTTTAGGTGTATACTTCTTATCACCTTTAGCTTACAGATGCCTTAAGCCAATCCTTAGGTTTCCGGATGAGAGAACTCTGGACGAGTTTGTTTCGGAATGGCCCCGCGATCCAGGATGTAATAGCAGTAGTATTAGATGTTTAGAGTTGAGAAGTCGGGGACTTAGTCAGGAACAAAAATTCGTGTCTATTTTGTGTGACGAAATGGCACTTAAGAGTCATATGCAATATTTACCTAAATTTGATAAAATTGTAGGAGTTGAGGATTACGGCGATGAAAATCACACTTGCAGTATAGGTAATAGTGCGATGACTCTGATGCGATGACTCTGATGGTCCAAGGTATTGGTGGAACACCTTGGTCTCACCCCCTATCGTATTTTATTGTCCATGGTTCCTGTAAAGGTGATGAGCCAAAAAATATATTTTTGAGGCCATTACGCAGCTACAAAACATAGGTCTTAATCCATGCCATTTTGTTTGTGATCAGGGTTCTAACTTTCTCAATTTAGCTACGGTCTTAGGGGTTTGCGAAGAGCGCCCATCCTTCAATGTAAATGGCAAAGAGGTATTTTTTTTTTTAAAGATTGTCCCCACCTTTTAAAAAATACCAGAAATTGTCTCGAAAACTGTAAAAATAAAGTATGTTTTAAATCGCGTCCGATAAGTTGATCCGATATAGTGCACTTTTATAATAAAGATTCGCAAAATCACATTCGCTGTGCACCGAAAGTGTCTGATGCTCATATTGCGCCAAATAATTTTCAAAAAATGAGTGTCAAACTTGCTAGTCAAGTATTCAGTGACACAGTCGCTTCCGGAATGTTATCGATTTGTAGTTCCGGTCATTTGACTTGTCCCTCAAATAGTTACTGTAATACCGCGGAATATATTTTATTTATTTATAAGTTATTTGATATATTTAATAGTAGTAATTTTGAAGCTATTTTGCCCAACAAAAAAGTTTTTTCGGCAACTCCAATTTTTAGACGAGGCTCTTAAAGACGATTAGGGTTAACGATGACACCGGGGCTGACATAACTTCATCTTTCAACTATCTTAAGGATTGGATCCTTAATATAAATAGTTTAAAACGATTGTAGCGATTCTTGTCACGCTCAGGTTTTCAACATGTACAGACGAGACGATTATGTCAGGACAACCTTGAAAATTATTTTGGACAAATCCGAAGGGGCGGTGGCAGATGTGTAAGGATAACACCTTATATGTTCTGCAATTTGTTTAAAAAATCATGGGGAGCGCTACGCCAACTTGGTAACCAACGGAAACTGCGAACCGACAGCTCCCAACGAAAGCTTTTCTCCTAACATTTCGAATGATATAATAGAAAGTGTGTGTAATGACCGTTTAATGCAGGACTTATCGTGTCAAGAGTTCCAAGGACTTCCACGACCTGAACATTCCTTCAATAGGCTAGGATTAGACAGCAACTTCGAGGTAGATGATGTTGAGGTAGATTTTTTTAGAGACAATGCATTTGCATATGTTAGTGGCTATTTTTATTTAAAAATATTTAGGGCACACACTTGCTCTCAACCCTTACTTTATTTAGGAGATGAGTTTTCAATCGAATACCTCTTTACGCAAGAAAGGCAAATTGACAGATGCAATTTAATTAAGCCGCCTCAGGGATTTTTAGATTACTTAAAAGAAATAGAAATAATTTTTGTTAGGGAATTTGATTGCGTTTGTCACAGGATAGGCGTAGGGCAGTTATTATTCGATAAAATGAAGCATGCCAGCCCTTATAAATGTTGTAGTAAAAGCGACAGTAATGCAAATCTAGCACTATATATTAGGATTCGTATATTTTTCGCCCTTAAGTTTTCCAATAGGGACCTTAGTAGACCTTCAAAATTGGCACATAAATATAATATTTTCGAGACAATTTTATATCCTAATTTTTCTTCGGCTTCTTGTTTCGCCTTTTTAATTATATTTTGTTATTTAAAACTGGGTTCTGGGAAACTTTGGTATATGTATATTTCTGTAAATATTATTTTAAGTTATATTAATTAAGCATATTCAAATATGTATTGAATACATATGTATGTATATCTTCAATTTGTGATATTTTTAAATGAATTGTTTTGTTTTTCTGTTTTTTTATTACAATAATTTGTAACATTATGAATTGTTTTTGTGTTCACGAGAGTATTATAGTTTTGTTCACATAACGGTTGTTTGTAAGTCCTAAAACTAAAAGAGTCAGATATAGGTTATATATACCAAAGTGATCAGGCGACGAGTAGAGTCGAAATCCGGATGTCTGTCTCGTCCGTCCGTCTGTCCGTCCGTCCGTGCAAGCTGTAACTTGAGTAAAAATTGAGATATCATGATGAAACTTGGTACACGTATTCCTTTGGCTCCATAAGAAGGTTAAGTTCGAAGATGGGCCAAATCGACTCACTGCCACGCCCACAAAATGGCGGAAACCGAAAACCTATAAAGTGTCATAACTAAGCCATAAATAAAGATATTAAAGTGAAATTTGGCACAAAGGATCGCATTAGGAGGGGCATATTTGGACCCAATTGTTTTGGAAAAGTGGGCGTGGCCCTGCCCCCTACTAAGTTTTTTGTACATATCTCGAAACTACTATAGCTATGTCAACCAAACTCTACAGAGCCGTTTTTTTAAGGCATTTCCATATACAGTTCAAAAATGGAAGAAATCGGATAATAACCACGCCCACCTCCCATACAAAGGTTATGTTGAAAATCACTAAAAGTGCGTTAACCGACTCATAAAAAACGTCAGAAACACTAAATTTTACGGAAGAAGCGGCAGAAGGAAGCTGCATCCAGGCTTTTTAAAATTGAAAATGGGCGTGGCGCCGCCCACTTATGGACCAAGAACCATATCTCAGGAACTACTAGACCGATTTCAATGAAATTCGGTATATAATGTTTTCTTAACACCCTGATGACATGTAATGAAATATGGGTGAAATCGGTTCACAACCACGCCTTCTTCTAATATAAAGCTATTTTGAATTCCATCTGATGCCTTCTTCTGTATAATACGAGTATAAACATTAGAACCAATGATGATAGCGGAATAAAACTTACAAAAATACGGTATTTGAAAAATATTTAAATGACGAATAATGAAATCTGATTATCACTTGCGAGTATAAAATGTTCGGTGACACCTGAACTTAAAAAAAAAGTTTTTTCGGATCACTTTTTCTGACTATTTCGAATTTTTGAAAAATAATAGAAATAAAAATTTGGGGATGGGGCTAGTTCCAACGATAGACAAGCCTATAAAGAAGACTCTCTAAAAATGTAAATCGGTCCAGTAGAACCTGAGAAATCGTGGGTATCGTTCCGAAAAAGTCAGTTATGAGAAAAACGCTTTTAAAGTTTCGCGCAAAGTCTTTTGTTCGATTAGTTCCGGGCGAACCAGTTTGGATGCCGGGTCAGAAAAATGCCTACATATATCTCCGAAAATAATTTGAATTTTGAAAAATCCTCTTGTATACATATTCTTGAATAGTTAAACTTTGAAAATATTAAAAAAATTTAGATTTTTTTCAATTTCTAGACCAGAATACCCCCTTAAAGAACTGCCGTTATGTGCAAGGACTTTTCTAGGTACCAGTAGGCAGGTAGTAGAACTTAAATCTGTAGCTGAGGGGGAGTTATTGTATTTGGGAATACAATATCATTTTAATTTTCCAGACTTTGATTTCCTAGACAATGTAGAAAAAGTTTCTGTAGATGTAGGAATAGATGGACTTAAATTATATAAAAGTTCCAATAGAACATTATGGCCAATTTTAGGTTATGTAGTAGGTTTCCCTAATACAAGACCTTTAACAATCGCTTGCTTCTCAGGAATGAGAAAGCCAGGTAATGTAAATGACTTTACTAGGAAATTTCGTGAAGAAATAAAGTTCTTGCAAGAAACGGAGTTAAAGTAGGATCTAGGCAGAATATGAAAGGGTTTAGTGTTAGGCTTTTCGTATGTGACGCACCGGCTCGCGGATTTGTCACTGGTGTAAAGTCACACGCCGGGAAGAATAGCTGCCCTAAATGTTTCAGCAAGGGATTTATTCAGTGCACCATACCATCAATAAACGCAATCCATGATGGAGATTCAGCATAAACATTTAATTTAAATTCATGACGCACTGTTGCTGAGATAATCCACGTCGAAAGTTGTTAAAATAATCGTGCAAAAATGTCCGCGATTTAATTATTTGGTCGAGCTGAATATCTTGTAATAACAAATAACGCTCGTATGTCAAAACGTTCCTGAATATATGTCTGTAACATTAGAAATGTCAATGGGATTTTACCAGTAAGTTGTGATTTGCCAAATCCAAGAAAAATAAAAAGCAACCACTCACAAGTGTAAAGCGCACATCAATACATGTGGTGTTCCAACGCCAACGGGTCAATAGCAGCAATCAACCATAAGGGGTACTCTGGTCTAGGATTTAGAAAGACCGATTTTTTGCATATTTTAAAAGTTTAGACTTTCAAAACTATGACCTTCAAAAGATTTTTCGAAATTCGACTTATTTTCGTAGACACAGCCGATTTTGTGACGTGTCGTTCGTGTTCACTAGATTTTCTCCTAAACTTTAAACGCGTTTTTCTCGAAACTAATTTTTTTGAGGTGGTTGACAAGATATCTGAAGTTCTACTGAACCGATTCCTTTGAAATTTTGATATACATCTACTTTATACAATGCTCTATCGTGTCTGCCTTGGATTTCCAAAAATTTTGATTTGAAGTATTTTTAAAAAATTCGAAAAGGTCGACAAAATCGGGTCAAAAAAATTTTTTTTTTAAAGTCGACGCCATTTTTTTTCGGAAGATAGTCCAGCCCGATAACGACATCCTTACTAATGAAAAGTCTTCTTTGTTTTTGTGTTTTGGACTTCTCTAAAGGGTTGAAATCATGTCAACCAGAAGGTACCGTTTTGACCCCAATTTTTTTATATTATTAAAATGTCAAATGTAAAAAATGGTTAGTAAAATGTTTTCATTTTTAATCTTATTTTAAAAATTGCCTAAAATTCATGCGTCTAGACAGAATACCTTAAATAATACATAACAAAATGAACGTGCTCATAACATAACCATACATATTAAGATACATACTTTACATATGTTAACACAATAACATCTCTGATAAGGCAATATGAAAACAAACCTTAAACCAAAAGCAATAGCAAATAGTACCAGCGAGTTCACCTTAAACGCCAGTCATTTGAACACATGACTATTCTTGCTGCAAACTTGTGCTTCTTCTTGCCACTTCTGCTGCTGTTGCTTGCTTTCTAATGACTATGATAAGTTCGCTTATTTATGTATGAACATATGCAACCATCTTATAGGCGAGCACATGACTGACCAACGCCACCAAACGAGTATTCACAAAAACATTGAGGCGTTACGAAGATGAAAATAGGAAGACCTTAGCCCAATAAGCTGACAGACTGGTTCAAATACACAAATAAGGATGCAAAGTTATTGAAAGATATCACTTAATATTATATTTACTGTAAACATGAAATTTTTCCGCCGCTTTTGCTTTAGATTCTGCTCTTGCCGCCATCTTTTTACGATTTTTATAAGCATTATTCATGAAAAGTTCGTTTTCCGTCTTTTTTTAGAGGCTCTTGGTTTAAAAACACAATCCACACAAGATTTTTGTTTGTTGTTGTTGGCGATATAATTGTAAAATATTGGCAAACAAGTAAGCAAAGCTAAGTTCGATTGTAGATAGATAGACAGATATTTAATACTGAGGTAGTGCACTGCGACCTAGGGTGTATTGTGTCCTCTCCTATATCCACATATATATGGTCACCAGGTCCAGCATCCTGAATAATTCAGTAGCCTGCTGGGCTACTGGTGATGTGACCCTGTCCATGTAGATGGAACCCAGAGGGCCTTAAGCCTGCTTCTGCAATCCAGAATCAGGTGTGCTGGTGTTCCCTGTTCCAAATCGCTGAACCGGCAGTTTGTGCAGAGACTATGCCCTTCTTGGACAAGTGCTTCCTGAGCCTAAGTGCCGGTGGAACTTGTCCACAGGAGAGGTTAATTAATTCCTTAAACCTAGAGAGGTTGTACCCTCCTAGAAACTGTCAGAACGTTCTCCCACTCCTCCGTGCGGAGTGAGGTGGGACCCCACCGCGTTTTTGAGAAGCAAAGTGGTTGGTGAAATTTTTAGTTTGAATGAATTTTCGCTATGTAAAATGTATGGGAACCTAAAACAAAAATAGCGCCCCCTTAGGAATTAAGCTACAGCGCCTGGCGAAGGATCAACACTTGTCAATCACTAACATTTGAGGGGTGTTGGTAAAAACATCGATGTTTCAAAACATCGTGCATCGATTCACATCCCTAGGTATGAGTTGAAAAAAAATTCAAAATTTTTTGAATCACCTAATATTATACATAATGCATTTACATGCAATGCCCAGCTAATAATAAAAAAATGCATGGGGACACAAGTCATAAATTTACAGATGAGATAACATTAAGGCACACACACATGTATTAAATTGTACGCGAGAGAACAGCAATGTAGCATAAAGGCATGACTAAGCGGCATAAGCAATATGCTGCAATACATGCGAACATACACCTACACATGCATTTGAGTATTTAAGATAGTTTTAAAAATGTATATAAGCCAGGAAAATATCAAATAAAATTAGAATGAATAAATTCTCCACTCAAACAAAGATGCTGTGCCCCCACCAGCGGTAAGAACTTAAAGATCCTTATTTGAGTTTAACCGTTGATCTTACAAATCAAACATATTTAGTCCTTCGAGCCGGATTTGAGTGCTCCAGCCAAATTAAAAAGTCCCATAATAATGCAAAACAAAACAAAATAATGTATGCAAAGACGGGTGTATATTCCCGCATATTATACCGATCACACATAAGCCGTTTTAGCAGAGACTAAACGCAGTGATCTAACGCCATTCAAAGAAGTATTCAGCGGCTTATTGGTCGAGGCACAGCAAGATCAACTAGGCGACAAATCAATATATGTACCTCCAACGATTTCTTTTGGAGGAATAACCTGCCAGTTACACAAATAAGAAAAAGTGTTGCGGAAAAAATCATGGGTATTAACAGGAACAAAATTCTTGATGTCAATGGTTTATCGAAACGATTGTTACACACCAATACTTTTCCAACAAAGTCTGGCATGACAAATAAATACAAATCAGATACATTTTGATTTTAATCCTTAGAATCTTCATATTCAAGAGGGAAATTCAACTCCTCTGAGAAAAGTAATGGATGATCTCCACAAATCACTACAATAAGAGTGATAATCAAACTTTGAAATTTGTGTTTCTTCAAATGCACAATTTTCCACACAAAGTACTTTTCAAAATTTTTATTGAAGTTGAAAATTTGTATTTTGAAATAACGTCCAGATATTTCCAAAATCTCAAAGATTTGTAAAGCGAGATTACAAGAAGGAGGCGAAATAACTTACAGTTCTCTTTGGCATTGATAAGCTGTTAGAAGGAACCACATCATAAGAAGAACCAGAATTTTGTACCGTTTTGACTCAGGTTTAAAATGTACAAAAAGTTCTAATTTTTATCTATCTTGCAAATATCTATATTAGACTGAGAAGAAACAGCTGAAGTAATAAGGGAAGACAAAAAACAAAAAAGAAGTTGAAGAATCCTTGAAGAACCATAAACTTTCAATAACTGAGGAAAAACCAACTGAAAGATTAGTATCTCTTCCGGCAGGCTCACATTTTGAAGAAATGTGGGAAAGTGAAGTCCAGGTTAAATCAATTGAAAATGAGGACGAAGCTAAAGAAATCGACCACATTTTGGAAGATGATGCTGCAGCGTATGAGAAGGAAGAGGAAATTCAAGTTTTGCACAAACCAACACAATTGCCGAAAAAGTGCAAAAGTGTTTTAGTTGAGCCAAATCCTAATCTTACCAAAAAAGAAGACGTAATTGGCTCTTCTAAAGGCATCAATACACAAGTTGCTAAAATATATCCGTGTCCATTGCATTGAAGTTAAAAACACATGATGAAAATAATGATAATTCAACACTGGACTTTGATCTACCTGACGAAGAGCTAAATAAAGACGTGAAAATTAAAGTCCCTGACGATGGAGCCAAAGCCAACACGAAGAAAAGGATAGGATGCCCACCGACAAAACAGGATGGTTGTACATCACCGAAGGACGAAATTAGTGCAGCAGAGTGTACAAAGATACACAAAAAGAAGCTTAAAATCAAAGGTATACCGTCGTCCGATGTAAAAGAAGAAAAGCCGACAGGACACAAGCTATCATTAAATCAACACAGGAAGGCGCATAGTCATCGTGAACGTCACTGTTGTCATCTTTCCAGCAGTCACTTTTGCTCGCCCGGGAGAATGTTCAAAATTGAACATGTCGTTATATTAAATAAGATAAGATAACAAATATCCATATACAGTCCACTATTTTTAAATAATCGTTTCTTTCCCTCGGCAATATGTTCAAATATCATTGAACATGCTTACTTATCAGCAACGCCGAAATACAATTAAAAATAAATATCTATTTTCAAACATACATACATATATGCATAATGCATTTACATGCAACCCACATCTAATAATAATAAAAATGCATGGGGACACAAGTCATAATACAGATGGGATAACATTAAACACACACATTCACATATGTATTAAATTGTACACTTGAAAACAACCCCATGTAGCATAAAACATATCAGGCGGCATAAACAATATGCTGCAATACATACGAACATACACACCTACACATATATTTAATTATTTAAGATAGTTTTAAAAATTGTATATAAGCCAGGAAAATGTCAAAATAAAACAAGAAAAAACGTTAACTTCGGTTGCACCGAAGCTAAATTCACAGGTGCATTTATGTTAGTAACTATGTGTTCAGTTTGCAAGGAAGCTATATGCTATAATAATCAGTTCTAAACAAGTTTTTTAGAGATTACTTTGTTGCCTTAAAAAATAACATATACCAAATTTCGTGAATATATCCTGTCAAATGTGAAAGTTTTCCATACAAGCATTTGATTAAGACCGTTCAGTTTGTATGGCAGCTATATGTTATAGTGGCCCGATATCGGCCGTTCCGACACATGAGCAGCTTCTTGAGGAGAAAATGACGTTTGCAAAATTTCAAAACGATATCTTAAAAGCTGAGAGACTAGTTCGTATATACACAGACAGACGGACAGACAGACAGACAGACGGACATCAGCTCGACTAAATCGACTTCCTTCTGCGATTAGCTCGATACTGATCATTTAAAAATGTACATATATGCAGTGGTTTATAGGGTCAAATGGCAAATCAAACAGAGGTATATATTAGGAGCAAAGAGAGGGACGGTCTACTTGAATTGATTTTGATATTGCTCCGAAATATGCGATATTATATTTTAAAGCTTATCTTACCTAC
>NW_024395977.1:1496229-1545103 GCF_016617805.1 Bactrocera tryoni | reverse complement strand
TGTAGAGTTCGAAGATCACTTAGGCGAATGATCGCTTTGGTTGATGACGAAAGCGAATTAATATGAAGAAATTGGAAAGGCATGAACAAACTATATATACATATGTATACATATAAAAAAATGTGTTGAAAATTCTTATAAATAAAATATACAATAAAAGCATATGGAAAGCACCGCTGGTTAAAGAACCATCCGAGGGATGGTATTAATGCTTTGGCATTACAAATGTAATGAAAGGTAATATCTTTTGTTCATCATTAGGTATACTATTAGAGTGAATATTCAGAAGTGATATATGGTGATCTCAATATCGATTATTAGCTGCATAACGGTTATATGACGAGCGGACTTTTTTATACCCTGAACAGAGTACATTAAGTTTGTCACGAAGTTTGTAACACCCAAAAGGAAGCGTCGGAGACCCTATAAAGTATATACATATGTATATAAATGATCAGTATGTCGAGCTGAGTCGATTTAGCCATGTCCGTCTGTCTGTCTGAATATATACGAACTAGTACCTCAGTTTTTAAGATATAGTTTTGAAAATTTGCAAACGTCATTTTCTCTTCAAGAAGCTGCTCATTTGTCGGAAAGGCCGATATCGGACCACTATAACATATAGCTGCCATACAAACTGAACGATCGGAATCAAATGCTTGTATGGAAAACTTTCACATTTGACAAGATATATTCACGAAATTTGGAATATATTATTTTCTGGTCAACAATGTAATCTCCGAAGAAATTGTTCAGATCGGTTAACTATAGCATATAGCTGCCATACAAACTGAACGATCGGAATCAAGTTCTTGTATGGACAACTTTCACATTTGACAAGATTTATTAACGAAATTTGGTAAATGTTATATTCTAATATCCGAAGAAATTGTTCAGATCGGTTAACTATAGCATATAGCTTCCATACAAACTGAACACATAGTTACTAACAGAAATGCACCTGTGAAGGGTATTACTTAGTAGGAGATCTTTACTATCATTTTTCGTTTTAGCAACCCAAAATTAGAAAGAAACAGTTTCTAACATCACAGTCGCGAAATGACTGTAAACTAGTGTAATCCTTATACCATGTCCAAGCAGAACCCTAATTGAGCGATTAATATACCACTAATTGTACTCAATTTATGTCAAAGTAGAAATATTCTTATTTTTAAATTATTATTTAAATGACAATAAATTGTTTGAAAATTTGCTATGGGAGAAGCGGGTGAGAAGCAGGTGCAGCGGTGTGTTTGACGATATCAAAAGAATTATGTATGGCTATTGACGAATATTCTTTATGTTGTTTCCAGCGTTGTGAGCTGTCTCAGCTTGAAGAGTTGCTTCTTGAGATCCACCTATTAGCAATAGGTACCGGTTGCCACTCAATTAGCCATTTTTGATCCGTCTATATAAATGTTATAAGTGTTTAATGTCTGTGGAACTTTCTGTGCCAAGTAAAGCGTGAGAGTAAATGGTCGATTTTTATAATGAGCGTCGCCAATTTTGCAGCCACTGCAGTGCTGATTGGTGGTAGGTTTTGTATCCCTTTTATTGCAGCCGTTGGAGTGGTTTTTAGCTCTCTCGTTATACAGAGAACAGCTAGTCACTGTATCCTCTACATCAGTTTTCTGTATGGGAATTCACTGACAGCGACCCACTACACAAAAACGCCATAACGCACGTTTGGCTTGACTACCGCTTTGAAACACCAGTGCATAAAGCCAGGTGACCCATGTTGACCCTAGTATCTTCTAACATGCTTTAAGGGCACCAATGGATTCGATACTTTCGACTTCCAAAATCTAACTACTAACAAGTCAGGAATAAATAAGATTCGGAGTACCCGGACATTTCGCTCTGTTACTTATATACAAGGATATATTTGTACATACGCTACAAAATACCTTCAGGTGTTGGCCTAACTTAACACTAGGAAAGTAAGGAAGAGTTAAGTACGGATATAACCAAACATTTTTTACTCATAGAAGATAGAATACTGGAAGCGTAAGAATGCGAATTGGTTCTTTAAGAAATGTTTTCTTATTAAAACATTTTCAGAATCTACTTAATTGTGGGAGACAATAACTATTAAACCTATTAATACTAGATGAAAAAGTAAATAAATTGTTTTGTCGAACATCTACAACTGCTCGTCAAGTATTCTAAAGCACGCGTGGTGAATTACTTCTCGCAAAACCCTCGTGACGCAGTAACAAACTGCTTCAAAGCAAAATTAGATGCTCGGCTTTTTTCTTTTTTTTCATTTTTGTAAAACAATAAAAGGTTGAAGGAATCGACGGTCGACCAATCGAGTTTCGATCGTTTGACAAACATTTGAGTAACAGTAAAGCAATGGCACAAAGGTAAATGAACTGTATTTGAATAATGTATATTAAGAACAATCGCTGTTGGGTGGAATGAATTGGTATACTTTATTATTCAAGTTAAAAACTAATCATTGAGAAAATGTACTATAAAACAAAACTTTAATAAATAAGAATAGAAAAGTGGAAAAGCGAACAAAGAAACAGTTGTCTTCTGCTTCTTTTTGAAGCAAAATGTTGCTTTTAAAAAAAGTTCTAGGGACTAATAACCCGCTTTAGACATTTTCCTTAATAAGCGATGCTCCATTTGATAGTTTTTTAAAAGAAATAACTGACTTTAATATGGGCTTATCTTTAATTACTCATTCAATAATATTAATACATTTAATACCTTTTTATTGATTATAATTCATGTTCATTATTTTATGACCCGAAATTATTTTATTTGATCCAATACAGCATTTATAAATTAAGATTCAATCAGAAATTCTCATTAATATTTCCACTTTTTAATTGATTCTCCTCAGCAGCAGCAAAAAAACACCAAATTTCCTTCACAATGCTATGATCGGTTCAACTCACTTGACAACTTAGTTAATTCATGAAATTGGTAATTAAGAGATTTCATACAGTTATACGTTGGGACAGAGCGCATTCTATTAAGTTATATGGCAATGCGTTAGCTCGTTTTAGAAAAAGATTAAGATTCTTTGAAACCGCTTGGAATTGGAACAAACGAACTTCTAGCTCAGTTAGTTGATTATATCGCCACCTTAAATTCAGAATAACGTACCATCACTTTTCATAAGTTTACAGGCTAGGGAAAAACGATACAACAGAAATGGTTGTATTATGGTTATATCTGATATCGGAAGCTTGGATCTTCAAACCGAATAATGCCTTTTTGTGGATCTAGTCAAGTCTAGGAATAATTTTATTTGTATCTACTTCATCCAAGCATCTAGTCTTCTTGTCCAGTTTATGAATATGACTGAAATAAGTGAACCTGTTTAAAGAAGAACACTTTGTGATTAAAATGTGAGCGACACATACTTTTAAACATTAACATCTTTCGCTGAACTTCTTTGCCGAAATCGGTTCATAACAACGTATCAATTATAATGAATCTTAGGCAGTCTTCTTTCGCTGAACCTTTTAATCTTCATACAATCAGTATCAAGATCCTCACAACTTTTATCCATTGAGATGTTTTTAAGCTCATCGAACGCGATTTTCTTACTATAAAACTGAACGATAAGCCGACAAGCCTATGACGTTGTCGACGTTCATCAACCTTGAACTTCGAAGTTAAGTTAGGTTAAAAGATCAATTCTAATAGAGATTTCACTTTCAAAGCTTTTAGCTAATTCGTTATGATATCTAGAATAAAATTTATCCTAAAGTCGACGAAGTGCTTTGAACCGATCACAAATTTATTGAGGTGGTTAATGGCAGTTTCAACTATGTCTCCTGGTTTACCGAATGTATAACCATCGAAATGTCTCAACCTCAATCTTACAAAAGCTGGACAATGTAGGGGAAAGTGCGTGAATATCTCCACTTCAATCTTCAAAACATCTTTGACACTTTGCTTTGGGGTAAATATTTAGCCTTACAGCATAAATGTCTATTAGACAATGCCCAGTTAGAACTTCTACTACTGCAAGGACAAGTAGTTCAGTAGATATCGTATGATCTCGCAGTCGCGCAGAGGCTTGTCGTCAACGAGCCCCTGCGAAGTCCCTCGATCCTGTGCTTGAACGCAAGATACCAACGGAAATTCAACTCGCTCCCATTTACCTGTCAGTTCAGTTTTCAACGATTCTGCGATGATTATAAAGAGGCTTAATGTTATATGCAGTGAGGTAAGATGCTCCTTGAGTAAATTTAAGCAGTGGGCTCAACACTAGTATTGTCGCTCTGCTGTCGGTGTGAATGCCCATTTCCCTGAAAGAGCTTTAAGCTATTACTTTGATTAAATTTTATAATCAATAGCTTGGCGAGTTCAGAATCCCGAGTTCGGTGCCTCTTCAGAACTTTGTTAATAGCGACAATATTAAAGGCTGAACTACATTTCACCGACATATGACTTAGAAAACTGGGGTTCCTTACCTGAGCTAATTCGTGATCTTTTTCGCAAATGTAAACAAAACTAATGTTAATTATTGGTGAGAGTATCTGAAAACAAGAAAAAAGTTAACTTAGGTCGCACCATTGCTATAATACCCTTCATAAATGCAAAAGTGTCCTTCAATTCAATTTTCTCTGAGATTTCACTGTCGTCAAATTTCAAAAAGATATCTCGTCAAATGAAAAAGCTTTCCATATAAAGGCTTGAGTTTGAACGATCAGTTATCACCCAAGCTGAATGCTCACACTGATAATATATGTAAAGCCTAACCCATTTTGAGATGCCCTACCTTTTTTAAAGAAAAAACACAGAAACTTTAAACCCAATGAGGAATGTTTAATATCATTCGTAAGAACATTCCTTGGCATTTATTTTTTGAAGATTATCAATTTCAAATATTGACCTCGGCTACGTATTCTGAATTGAAACGGGATTGCCCATCTAGACTTTAGACTTTACATATCTCACATTTGCCATTGGACCGGCCAAGAACGTGAAATTATCTACTCGCCGAAGTGTTCTCCCAATAAATCCATTGATTGATGCGATGTGTGGGAAGTGGCGCCGTCTTGTTGAAACGAAATGTCGGCGAGATCAAGAGCTTCAATTTCAGGCCTCAAATAGGTCGCAATTGACGCTTTCGTTCTCACCAGAATTTTTGAAGAAGTATTGACCGAAATGCAGCAGAAGGTTACTCTTCGTCCCAAGTGCGGCAGTTTTACATGCGGTTTGTTTACATACCCATTGAGCAAGAAATGGGCCCCGTCGCTAAAAAAAAACGTCGGATCTTCTTGGAACTTTTTAAGAATTTATAGAGCGAAGCGAAAGGTCGACCGGCTTCAGTTCTTGCACAAGCTATGTTTTGTACGCAGTCAATTTCAGATCTCGTCGTAAAATTTGACAAATCGTTTCATATGTCAGTCCGAGTTGTTGCGAACGGCGCCAAATCGACTCTTCACTGTCTTCCTGTACACTCTCAGCTACAGCTGCTATATTTTCTTAACGGCATGCTGTATGTATTCGGCGGATCTTATATCCAATAATGAATGCTGGGTCTCTCTTATATTTTATAAGCGTTCCGACGTTTCCTTCCGGGTGATACCAACTTCGTGGCGAACTTAATACACTCTGTTCAGGGTATACAAATTACAACAACAACAAAGTTCTCTTACGTCTATTTGCTTTCAGTACATTTTTCGTTCCATATATTTGCATTTACAACTATACGCGTTTACACCGTTATGTGATAAATAAAAAGCTCTAGAGCATTGCCATTATTGCAACGCTAAAGTCTCGTATCATATTATCCATGACTGCGCAACACAAATTGCTCGTGTGATGGTAATGAGCGACAGCAAAATATTACATATATTTCTGCCACTGCACGCGCTCAATTCTGCTAAATAGCCAGAGCACGGCGAATTCCTTACACAAATTCTATCGGCTCTGTTAGCCGCGCAATCGAACCATCATACAGATTTCGATTTGCACCTTCTCTATGTTTTATGTTCTCTGCTACAATATACGTCATTGTGTGGGATGTCTAAATGGTACAAAGTAGGCATTTTACTGACAAAAATGTAGATAATGTTGTAAAAAGAGATCGAGAGAGGAAATCTTTAGTATAGCTTCCCCGAATTTGGGGATAAAATGGGTATAAATGGTTAGAGAATGTTCTCCATATAGCCAAAAAAGACTTGTAGTTTTTGAGATATTCGAATTTAAAGTCAAAGAATTCAAAAATTAAAATATAAAATTTCTGAATGAATTATGAATTTCACACTTACTATATCATTCAGTAATTATATCCATTAACACACCACTAAATAGACTCAAACTGATAAAAAAGCATCAATAGAAATGTGTAAATAAATGATTAAAAGTATATATTTAACATGATAAAAAGTGTAATTGAATCATGGAGGGTATATGTTTAACACCGCGAAAGATGGCATGTTTTCATTAAAAACAAAAAAAATCTTGTTTTAACCGCATGCTTCTTATTTATTGTTGAAGTAGATTTTAAAACAAGCTCTTTTATTTATTTGCCAACAAAATTGGACCAGAAAAGCCGTTCTGCTGAACAATTACCATATTTTTTAAACGGTGTAATAATACGGATTTATTACAATGACATTGAAGTCTGATAGTTATTTCTTTTAATATCCAACTCATAATCATATCTACATTTATTATAATCCACATTATTTGCAATCCTTTTTATACATTTTACACATTTACATTTTACATTTAATCTACGTCCGTTTAGTTTTTACACTTATTTTTTGTTGATTTTGTTTCCTTTTTCCATCGTTTCGGCAGGTAATGCAACGTACATATTTACATTTGATATCTGCTAGCGTATGATTGTGTGCGCGCGCTTCTTAGTACACTGAGTGAAATCGTGCTATTTGTTTATTTTGTTATTAAAAATTAGAAAAAAAATAAAAAATTATGGTTTCTGATTAAAAAAGCAATTAAGAACAACAATAATATCAACAAAAACAGCAAATACGTTTGTTAATTTTTTTTAACTTTCCATGATTTTTGATGCTGGCAGAATTAGCGTCATAGCGTACATGTTTCGACTGCATTTCCTTGCCTATACTCCGAGTATAGGCATGAAAAATTGCGCATCATTTTGAGCGGCTCTGGTCTATAGTAACACAATTTATTTCGGTACGCATAGCCATTCGTAAAACCTTATAGCGTAATACCTTAGATCAGTGGTTCCCAAACTTATTTTGTCTACCGCCCACTTTGAGCATAAATATTTTTTTAGCGCCCCCATTTTTTCACTTACTTAAAAACCACTATAACTTCAGATTAATTATTGTGACCTATAAATGTATATTAACGGAGAACTTTAAACGAAATTTTTACTATAACCAGCAACTTGAAACCTGAGCGCAGTAGGTAACATACAACGGCGCTTAGATCTCAAGTTAACTCTTACTGGCTCCACCTGCCAATAAGAATGATTATTGAAACACAACTTTATAGCATTAAAACAGAGAATATTTTATTAAAAATAAAACTAAAATAATCGATCCATATATATAAAAACTAATGTGAAGGATGAATCTGATGCTGTTTAATAAGTTTGTTAATATCAGGTTCCAATTTACTCAAGAACAGTCGCACATCGCCACGCTCGGTAACAAGCAAACGATTTCTGTAGTAAGCAGTGTTGTCACAGCACTAAATCCACGTTCACACAAATATGACGATGGGAATGCTATCAATAATCGTTGAACGATTGACCACAATCCAGGGTACAATTGCGAGATCGGTTTTTGTAGCCAAAATTCTTGGTAACCATTTTTGAACTTGATTTTTATTTCCTCGTTTGTTGTCAATTCTATAAGTTCTTCTTCCAGCTGAGGTGACGTTGCTGTGTTGACATTTGAAAACGGATCCAACACCCAGTCTGGTATTTCCAAGTTCAAAATGTCCTGGTATCGTTCGGTGAAGTCAATGTGGAGGTTTTCCAAACGTTGGCAGTAGGCAAACAATTCGTCGTTACTGCATGATACTGATAAATTCGGAAAATTGTGAACCTCACGTCTGCCCAGATTTTTTTTTTTTAGAAGCAGTTTGGCTGCGAAAGCAGCAACGACGTTTTTTGTTTTAATTGAATTTAGTTTATCACCTTGCAGTTGGAGATTCATGTCGTTGAACAATTTATACAGGTCTGTCATGTAAGCTATATCATTCTTTGATGCTATGAGCTTGTCTTAAAATTCTGTATCTTTAGTTTCCAAGAACTCTATAACAGAGTCAAACAGGTTGTGGAATCGAGTCAGACAATTGCCTCTTGATAGCCAACGAACTTCAGTATGAAAAAACAAACGATTGAAATCCTCGTAATTAGTAACACAAAGATGATGAAATAATCTATCATTCAAAGAGCTGTTGCGGATTTTATGGACTGCTTTGATGACATATTGCAGTGATTGAAATAGTTTTTCACTTAAGTTTCTAGCAACTTAATGTTGTCTATGAATAACGCAATGTACACTAAGAACATCTGGAATTTTATTTTTTAAGTACGCTATGAAGCCTTTATGGCACCCTGTCATAGTCGGAGCGCCATCCATAGCAACTGAAATAATATTTTTCAAAGGAATTTCTTTCTCATCGCAAAACTTTTCCAATATATTGAGTATGGTTTCGCCTTTTGTATCGATCTCTAAATTTCTATCAAATAATAGTTCTTCACATATTTTCTCATCTTTAATAAAACTCACGTAAGACAACAACAATGCTTCATTAGTTGGTAAAGTGGACTCATCCAGCTGAATTGAAAATTGACTTGACCTCAGGTGATCGCACAATGATTCTTCAATGTTTTCAGCCATTTCATCAATTCGTCTTTGTACAGAATTATTACTCAAAGGAATTTTTCGAATAATATCTACGGCCGGTTCATAAAGCACGGTAGTTATTACTCCATTTATTGCTCTTCTCCGATGTTATGTGGTTTGCCTTTTTGAGCAATTAACAAAGAGATATTGTACGAAGCTCGAAGTAAGTCGTTATCTTGCTTAGCAGCCGCCGAAAATAGTTTTGCTACACTTGGCTGAGTATTATGCTTCTTCTCTAGGTCTTGAAAATATGCTACATTCTTGTCTCTCTTATCTGGATGCATTTTATTCAAATGATCTCGCAGTCTTGAAGGCTTCATTGCTTCATTCGAAAATGTTTTTAGACATAGAAGACAAAAAGGCGAGGATGGGTTTGTGGGATTTTCAATGAATTTAATGTATTCCGCACAGTATTGCCGTCTCTTCTTTTTTACTTCCGACATTGTTTTGCTTTGAGAAATACGTTTAACTTCGCGAGTGGTGTAAAGGAGGCGTAAGTAATGCTCATCTATTGCGCGCAAAACCACAAATGAATATAAAATAAATATTACATTGTTTATATAGGAATGCTTAAGCACAATTATTATATAGTAGTCCAAAAATATGAATTCTTATTTTTCCTAGAAATACATTTGTAAAAAAGGATCTTTCTCCTTTTCTTATTATCTTATTTTTCCCAGAAATACATTTGTAAGAAAGGATAAATATCCTTTTTTTTATTTTCCACATAACAGATTTAAAGAGTTCAAAAGCTCAAAACGTGCGCTACGTCAGCTCGAACCTACCTACTCTACACCTTTGCGCAAATGATTATATTATGATAACAAATGCCCACATACAGATTTGGCAATGGCAACAGCAGTACGTTTGACAGTTAGTATTCTATAAATTCTATCCTAACGAGATGCCCCGTTATGAAACGGAGCGACCGATTGACATGATTTTCATTTTTTCTATGTTCAATAAAATAGGACTGATATATGAACTAAGCGGAGAGAAATATTGAACCGAGATTGAGCAATCTTTTAATTCATATTAGTTTGTGTTCACAAGTTGTTGTTGAGAGTCGAGAGCTCATGTAGTCGTTGTCTAAGAGGCCTCCTAGCTAAATAAAATTACAAATAACCCCCCAGACCTCTATACAACGTCCCCATTTTCTTTCTGGGTCTCTTACCGCCCCCCTTGACACCTGTAGCGCCCACAAGGGGGCGTTATCGCCCATTTTGGGAAACACTGCCTTAGATGACTCCATGTTAGAAAGTGTATCAGAATTAAATCGCTTTAAACGTTGTCACATCGGCACTGATCTCAAGCCTTTGCATTATTTTAATTAAAACTGGCTTAAATTTGACTATGGTCAGCATAATATCTTGGAAGTTTTACTATATATTAGAATTAGATTTGTACAAAACTTTTTATGGATATATTAACGTAATTCTGGATGAAAATTATATGAGTAGATCAACTTTATAATATGCTTTTTCTTCCAGGAATTCACTAATTTTATGTGATCATCATTTAATACGCTTTGGAAAACATGTACATGACTTAGAATGTATGTAGATATAAGTTAGCACCCCATACTTTCAAAAAGTATCATATGATGCATTAGCATCAGCAAAATCGCTGAAAGTGCGACACGTGTAGTGGCAACATGTGGGAAGTGCAGCGTCGGCAAACTGCGTACCCGTTGCAGCGGCAAACATAGGTCTAGACTCTCGAGTTAAGCATAATTAATTGTAAATTTTAGTTCTTGCACAGAATTCAATAAAGGAGCATAGCTCCCAAATAAAGGGAATCGCTCCCAAAAAAGGAGCATAGCTCCCGGAAAACATTTTTTTATTAAAACTAACTCAACGTTTATTAACTGGCGCCCGAGCAGGGACCAGCGCGCGTAAGTAGTAATAGCCTAAAAACCAAAAAGTAAGGCTACGCGAGTGGCGAATGATAGTGATTGTGAATAAAAGAAAGAAAAAAAGCCTGAAAATAAAAAAATAAAGCTACGTGTGTGAAAAACAAAAAATACAATAAAAACTGTGCTGACGAGCGGCTACATCGTAACCCGTGGGATTTGGAAACGTCGAGAGACTTCAGTACCAGTAGAGAAAAGGACAACCCCGGAACGTATTAGGACATCCTATGGAAAGCTGGAAACCACTAGTGTAAGCTTTTATAAAATATTTTTAATTATTATAAAGAATATTGATACTACAAGGAATACGAAATTAAATTATTCAACCCAAAAAGAGAGAGAATCAAAAATTTTAAGATCATTATAAAAAATAAAGAATTCTACATAGAATACAGAATTAGATTGTTCAACCAAACAAGAGGGAATAAAAAAAGGTCTTAAACTGAAAGAAAGGAAATTTAAATTAAAGGAATTTAATTATATGATATAAAAAGAGAGGAAAAAAGCCTAAATTAATGTGAGTTTTTAAAAAAAAAAAACAAAAAAAAAATTCCAATACTATTGAAAAAAGTGCTATTACAAAAAAAAAGAGAAAGTTAATTATTTGACGTAGAAATAAAAGGAAAGAAATCGAGTGCTACTGTAAAGAAAAGAAATTAACGTAAAAAAGAAAGGAAAGAGATAGAGTGCTATTGAAAAGGAAAATAAGTTTAACTAATTGACAAAAAAAATATATTAACATGATGCCAGACACAGCTGAAGAATTAATTGAAAAACTAAACCAAATGAGGTTAGATTACGGGCAAACCACCCACCAGTACTCAGAATATAACTGACTTTACCGAACCCGACCACAGCGTCACACTGAACGCGAACAACATAAACGATTTAGATAATATTCCGGACATGGTTAAATGCCTTAGAGAATTTTCAGGACGACCAGGAGAATTTAACTCCTGGAAGAAGAGCGTAGACAGAATTTAATTAGCGAGATAACAAATATCACAAATAATACAATTAAAACCATACAAAATTAAAAAGTTTAGAAATTGAAACATTTTTACAGCTAAAATACAAATTAGAAATAATTAAGGAAGAAATTTTAAATATTGCATACGCAATACATTGGGCAAATGCCAACATAATAAATTCTTTTATTCTATTAAATGAAGACATAAATATTGTAAAGGAAGTAATAAACAATGACAATATTCCATATGTAAATTTAGACGAAGCACTCGAAAATTCCGAAGTAAAAATTGTAACTAATGCCAAAATTATAATTTATATTGTTAGCCTCCCAACCGTAGATAACCAAAATTGTAAAACATTAGATACTAGTAATAACCCCCGATAATCGGGGGACTCCGTTATTTAAAATGAAAAAAGTAAAAATTTTTTTTTTTATAAAAACTCAATTTATTCAAGTACTGCATGGAGAACTACATTCGTAGTGGTTTTATTTTGGTCGTGAGTCTTAACTTTGATATCTTGAGAAGATCGTACTCGATTCAATGCGACATACAGCTGGCCATGCGTAAAACAATCCTCCTTGAGGAAAACACCAACTCTTGCTAGAGTCTGCCCTTGAGATTTGTTTATTGTTTTTGCGAATGCTACAATTATTGGAAATTGGCGACGCTTTAAAATAAAAGGAAGTGTTGATTCGCTGGGCTGTAAATTTATACGTGGCAATAAAATTTGTTTCCCTTGTGATTCACCGGTTAAAATTTCGACCTCCAAACAATTACAATTTAGTGCTTTTACTATCAAGCGAGTCCCATTGACCAACCCTTCATATGTATTAAGATTGCGGATTAACATCACAACTGTTCCAACCTTAAGCCTTAACTCATGAGGCGCTACTCCACTGAAATTAAGGGAGTTTAGAAATTCTGTAGGGAATCTGACATACTCTTGAGGATCTTCAGAAACGACAGTATCCACGCCATAATATACCCTTTCTTCACCGGGCAGCATATTTACTATTTCGCTATTTATTATCGTACAGTGATCATTTTTTGGACACAAAATTGCCCGATCCTTCAAATGGTTTTGACTAATAACGCCAGACTGAGGCTGAAATACCCAATCCACTAAATTTTCATTTAGCAAAATTATCTCTTCTGATATATTGATTTTCGACTCTGGAGAGAGCTTTCGACCTTCTCCAACACGCAAAAGAAAACTGTTGTATAAGGATTCTTTAGAACGCATGTTCGTTGAGAGTTTGAGACACCAAAAAAATTTCCAAAGTGAGCACCGTTTCAAACAATTACCAACTATAGCGGCGCGTGAGCTATTGGGCACCACAGGAAGAACTTGCCTGAAATCACCACCTAATAAAATAACCTTTCCACCAAAAGGTATTTCATTTTGGTGAATATCACGTAATAATCGATCTAAGCATAGTAATACAGTCCCAGGAACCATGCTAGCTTCGTCCCATATTACGCTGTAGAACATTTGATTGCTTTTCGGGTGTTATCTGGGGGGGTGTTATCTGGCTTAATTAGAGAAACAAAAGATTCAGTCAAAGGTATTGGAAATTTGAATATATTATGTGCCGTTCTTCCACCAGGAAGAAAAATAGAGGCAATCCCTGTCCAAGCCACGGATACCACCTTCTGTCTGAGGCTACGAATATGGTGAATAATACTCTTATAAAAAAAAGTTTTGCCAGAGCCGCCAGGACCATCAACAAAGAATGCCTTTACGACATCGTTGCTACTGGAAATTGCATGGGTTATTTGGTCGAATAAAATCTTTTGTTCATGATTAAGCTGTTCCTTTAGTGTTTGCGCGTATAATACTTCATC
Source organism: Bactrocera tryoni (assembly GCF_016617805.1). NCBI lineage: Eukaryota > Metazoa > Arthropoda > Insecta > Diptera > Tephritidae > Bactrocera > Bactrocera tryoni. The sequence goes on along the minus strand of NW_024395977.1, from coordinate 1,531,547 downwards.
ATCTATATTATAATTCTCAATTCCTGTGTCTTCAGTGGTAAGATTATTTGCAGATAACCCGAAGTCTTTAAAAGATGTGTTATGTGATTGGAAAATGTGACTAATATTTCTCAATGCTAAAAGCTCGCTGGTGTTTTCTGAATTATTTCTTAAAAAATCTTCACAAAGATGCAATTTAAATTTTCTCCAGAGCTCTATTGGTGAGGTTGGTTCTCCAAATATGCAAATCATTGCAAACATACGTCTCAGTTGCACAGGCATTTTAAAGACAGATGCTTCTTCAAGTGCAGCGGTCCACTCTGTGTCATCCGCTAGCAACTTTCTCTTTACTGCTGATTCCCAATAAGAAGAGAGATGTTCCCTGTTCACGGTTAATATATCTGAATACGACCTCGGTCCTTTTAAAGAAGTAAGTAATAAACGTAAAGCAAAGAGTTCCCGATTTTTTCGATCGACCGTATACATTCTACCAATTGCATTACTCGGTCGTTTTCTTCTTTGCCATGAGCGCGACGCATTTTGCCAAGTATAGTACTACAACAAAGTATTCGCAAATGGATCTATCGCATTCAATTTAAAATATGCGGTTAAAGTGGTATCGCGGCATCGAGCAAGGGTATCAGAAATCGCAGCATTATCATCATTTTACCATGTGCGACTTTTCTTGCCTTGAAAAAAAGCCTCCAACAGGCTTCAGGCGCACTAACATATCGAGCGTCTATAAATGTAGATATTTCATCATGATTATCCACGCGATCAATTGGGTGTTCAATAATTTTAACTGTTGCGTAATCATATCCTTTGTAAATATATTTGTGGAGGTATTTAACGCTGTTTATCGATGAACATATTTCGACATTAATATGGGCACTGTAGTTTTTGGTCAGATATTTGTTGTATGGGACTATCCATCGGTTGTCTATTTCAATTAAATGTTTATTGGCACGAACAACTATTTTATTTCCATCATTGCGGCGGCGATATTGAGGATAGCCGTTAACGTTTGAAAGCGTATTAGCATGAAAAGTTTTCGGATAGTTTTTGGAGCAAATTCCCGTATCAGTAATGCAGGGCGATGATGAATTAAGTACTCCACATGGGCCATGAATCATACATTTTGAGACTATTTCATACAACTCAGGCTCTGCCTCCTTATTAGGAATCTCAGCGCAAACAACCAGGTCAATTTCCGAAGGCTCGCGAATAACATCTTCTTCGTGAAATGCTACTAAGATGTGGGCATGTGGTAGACCCCGTTTTTGAAACTCAATGACATTTAGGTAGTATTTCACCTTTCCAAACACATTCCTCTGGGAAATATCTTTCATAAGCTCATTGAGCTTCTGCTTAAAAACCCGGGCTATCAGTTCTGGACACATTTCCGGTCCCTGGTATCTCTCAATATTCTGAATGACTTCTGGCCATTTTGGATTGCATGTAAAAGTTATGAAAAGCGACGGTTTTCCATATTTTCTAACCATAGCCATAGCATCCTGGTAATGCATGTTCATATTTCGAAGAGAGCCAACAAAACTTGAAGGAAGTGCAACTATACGACCAGGACGAACACTTTCCATATTTGCACCACGCATTAAGTAGTCATGCAAACCAGCATATGTTTCAACACGTAGCTCTTTCTGATGAGTTCGCAGAAATGCCAGACGTGCTCCTTCAATTCTGACATATTGGTCAACTAAATACTGTTGCCAAAGTTTACCTGACGCATGAAGCAAGCTGAAACCTTCTCTTATCGCCATACGGTAAGCAACAAACTGCAGTTGGGTTAATTTAAATCTACATTCCGTTCGATGACCCTGTTCATGCAGAAGAGTTTCATCATATCCTGACTCGCCATAAGGAAACAAAAGCGGATATACTAATGGATCACACAACCTATGTAGCGTTGAGACAAATAATAAATTCTGCATATCAGATTTCCGTGAAAATATTCGCAAATTTCGATTTCCAGGTGGTTCACCATCCTCTGTTGTGAAAACGGCCGCAATTTCTGAGCAGTTTGGCAAATTATAACGTCGATCAGCGCTGTTAAAAAGTAGCATGCTAATTCGGCGAGCATTGCGATTTTTTTCTCTGGCCCTCTGTTCCTCTTCGCGTTCAACCTGCGCCATATGCTTATACTCATTTGCCAAGGGGTTAATATTTGAAAGCATTTCGTGGATTTCTCTCAGCAAATACCTATCGCAGTTTGAATTATGTTGTGCCCATATATCAGTTGCTTGATCCGTGTCAAGAATAAACAGCTGGGCGTAGGAGGATTCTGAAGGATGATCTGCATGCAATGGACCTACCTATGATATATTGATCCATGTATTCGGAAGCAATATGGTCTGCGCCCTGTAGGCTCCGCAATTTTCGCTTCGAATGATGCAAAGCAAACGAACTATTTAGCTGCCGAATATTCTCCAAATAGTGTCCCCGCCAAGAGCTCAAATCATTTTCTAACACAGCTTTCAAAAACTCAGGTACACGTAATTCTTGAAGTTTAACTTTTCCGTCATGACAACATGTCGTAAAGCCATTTATTACCTAGTAACAATTCCGACCAAATATTAAGACAATAAGTATGTATATACATATATTACGAATATAAAACAATGAAAAGTACAGGTACCTTTTCACTTCCGAAATGTTTTGCTTTACAGTGTAAACATATATTAGTCAAACCCCCAAGCGAACTATACTCCGGAAGAACTACGGAGTTTAGGGCAGCTTTGAAATAACTTGCTATAGATCCTGCATGACTACGGCTCTAATAAAACAGGTCAATTCATATACATACATACATTAACAATTAAAAGTTCCTTTTTATCTATAACATTCACCTCTTCTCTTCGACCTGTTAAACTCCTTTTTCGTCTAATTCGCCTTTGCTTTGGCATTTTATTTTTAATAATTAATCTGAATCTGAACTGAAATTCGATATAGTATGTATGCATTCGCTGGTAAAAGCCGCCTTGACTTTTGGAAGAAAACTGAACTGACTCAAAGCTTACCTAACGCAATAACACTTCTAATCAAAATAACGCCGACAACAATATTTCTGTTAGATTTTGCACTTGCGTCTTCGCCCATACATATGTATATACATACATATGTTTGTAAGTATGTATGTGTGAATATAAAACAAAGTAGAGAGCGCATGTCAAAGCGCAGTGTTCCTTAGCTCGTACATACATATACGTGCAACATAGAAGAGAGCGCATGTCAAATCGTAGATAGCGCCTTAGCGCATGCATATGTATGTACATATGTACCAGTGCACATGCCAAAGCAAACATTTGTAATTTGTAATATTCGTCATTCTCTTATTGTCATAGATAACTTGATTAGAATCTCTTTTCTTGCTCTCTCGCTTGCAGCTGATCTGTTTTCTGAGCTGCCAACAAAACACAATCAGGGTGCCGTCAACCAGCAGTTAGTGAAAAAGGCGGGATGCCAGAAAAGCAGCGCTATAATTACTTAACGAAATTAGTGTGAAATGAAACTGTGCGAACATTTTTTGGCAAAATAAATGTTTATGTAAATTAATTAATGATTTTGCATTTTAGCATTTACATATATATGTATGTATGCATTTTCAAAGTGTTTAATTTAGTGTTTTGTATAATTTATTAAATACCCAAGTTAATATTTTTCAGCAGTGGCATTATTGGCAAATGTTAAAAAAAATGCGAGTTTTGACAACTCTCTCTCGAACCAAAGAGTCTCGTATCAAGTTATCTATGCTTATTGTCATTTTGCTACCGAGCAGACAACATTGTTGTTGTTAGATTTCGCACTTGCGCCTTCGCGTATGTGGGTATGTATGTAACGAAAGCAAATGACAGAAACATTTGTAATTATTCATTCTCTTACATATATGCTCTTTTCTGTAGAAGCGCTGCTTATAGTAGCTTAATGTAAAAATTGAAGAACTTTAAACGCAAATATATCAAAAGTGGTTCAATGAGTTTAAAATCTGTAAAATTTGTGCAAAGTTTCAGATCGCACACTTTAATTTGATGTATTATTTGTCTCCGTACGTTTTGTAGATCTCTGGAAATAAGCGCCTTGTCTTAGAATAATATATAGACTAGAGCACTAAAAAATAACGGGAGAATCAATAAAATCAATTTTAATACAATTTTAAACTGCGAAAAGGGAATTTATGGAATAGAAATTTATTGTAAGAAATACAATTCCCTACAAATATGCTTAAGCAATAATGTAGTAGACTTAAGTAATGATACTTGTATAAATAATCTTTTAAAAAGTCGTTTGCCAAACTGCATGGAGGTCAACAACCAGCATATCCCAACTATAGAGGAAATGGGACCTGGAATAATACTACTAAATTAATACAACGGAGAAAATTCAATAAACAACGAATCTTCATTTCTAAACGGGACCTTCATCATTTTGTATACCAACGTAACCATTGTTATCAACGGGAAAAAGTTCTATAACGAAGAAAGAACAGCAAGTAAACCACTACCAGCCATCCTACAACCGTCATCCGCAGCACTCAATATAGAAGAATTCCTCTCTCCTCTGCTAAAACAGCTTAACTTCAACAATACAAAAGAAAATCTTCGGATGAAACAAAAAGAAGATGAACTCAATAAACTGTCAATAAAGGAGCATAGCTCCCAAATAAAGGGGATCGCTCCCAAAAAAAGGAGCATAGCTCCCGGAAAACATTTTTTTATTAAAACTAACTAAACGTTTTTCAACTTATACACTGACGAACGATTATCGAAGAAAGAGAAAAAGAAAAATCGTAAATACAAATAAGTATTGTACTCAAAATAAGCGTTTTTTATAACATTTTCTATTGTGGCCAGATCAACCAAAATATGAATTTTTTGGGCATTTAAATTAAAACAGACAACATTTATTACGATTGCAAATTAGTATATATTGGACTTTTAATATATGGCGAAACTATGTTCTTAAATCCTCTTTTCTGATTTTATGGTATATTAAAACAACTGACTTTTGGTCTTTCTATACTTAATAAGGTTTATTAAGCCAGTTAGTTCTCAATTAATAAATGTTTTTAATCATTTGTAATTGAAAATTAATTCTACAATGCATCCAATTGCAATACGTTTCCTGAAATATATTTAAATTTTGCATTTTCTTTGATTTTCATTGTTTTACAATTTTTATTAGCGATTTTGAACGGCGGCAACAATCCCCTCCGTTTACATATGTATATTTATACTCTCGCAACAATGTTGAAAGGAGAGTATTATAGTTTTGTTCACATAACGGTTGTTTGTAAGTCCTAAAACTAAAAGAGTCAAATATAGGGTTATATATACCAAAGTGATCAGGGTGACGAGTAGAGTCGAAATCCGGATGTCTGTCTGTCCGTCCGTCCGTTTGTCCGTCCGTCCGTACAAGCTGTAACTTGAGTAAAAATTGAGATATCATGATGAAACTTGGTACACGTATTTCTTGGCTCCATAAGAAGGTTAAGTTCGAAGATGGGCAAAATCGGCCCACTGCCACGCCCACAAAATGGCGGAAACCGAAAACCTATAAAGTGTCATAACTAAGCCATAAATAAAGATATTAAAGTGAAATTTAGCACAAGGGATCGCATTAGGAAGGGGCATATTTGGACGTAATTTTTTTGGAAAAGTGGGCGTGGCCCCGCCCCCTACTAAGTTTTTTGTACGTATCTCAGAAACTACTATTGCTATGTCAACCAAACTCTACAGAGTCGTTTTCTTCAGGCATTTCCATATACAGTTCAAAAATGGAAGAAATCGGATAATAACCACGCCCACCTCCCATACAAAGGTTATGTTGAAAATCACTAAAAGTGCGTTAACGGACTAACAAAAAACGTCAGAAACACTAAATTTTACGGAAGAAATGGCAGAAGGAAGCTGCATCCAAACTTTTTTTAAAAATTGAAAATGGGCGTGGCATCGCCCACTTATGGACCAAAAACCATATCTCGGGAACTGCTCTACCGATTTCAATGAAATTCGGTATATAATATTTTCTTAGGATCCCGATGACATGTACGAAATATAGGTGAAATCGGCTCCATCGGATCCAATATAACGCTATTTTGAATTCCATCTGATGCCTTCTCTGTATAATACGAGTATAAACATTAGGAACCAATGATGATAGCGGAATAAAACTTTACAAAAATACGGTATTTGAAAAATATGTAAATGACGTATAATGAAATCTCGATTATCACTTTATCATGCGAGAGTATAAAATGTTCCATGACACCCGAACTTAGCCCTTCCTTACTTGTTTTGGTATAATTTCAATATGGCCGTTCCAGTCATTCCAATTGCAAAAGGTCAAAACCTAGCCAATCCAGTCAACTGTCAAAGTTCGGTAGGTGAGCGGTTCTCGCATTTCCAGTGACAGGAGAGTTGGACATCTCTTTACCTCTGCTCATAATAAACTAATGACACAACTTGTCCATACTATACTATACTAGAAATATATACCCCCGCTTAAAATTATCTCATACTAGTCTAAGCCCGGGGCTCCGCTCGCTCTTTGTTGAGACGGATATTACTTATCGTGATAACAATATAATGGAATAGTTAAATTGGCAATCTAAATTTTTTATTGACATCGTAAATCACTATGGGAATAGTACATACATAAATATGTATGATGTAACAACATCTTCACAGTTTCTGCATCTGCATCGTATATCGTTACACAAAACACTCGTGGCCACGCAAACCTTACCACTATATTTTCTTAATTTTTTTCGGACTTTTTCGTTCGTTCGGGATTTTCTTCAATTGTGATTTTTTTTATGTTTTTAGTAAGCATAAGTAAACTAAATTATGTTATCTAATTTCAATTAAAGTTTTAAATTTATTACGTTTAATGAGTAAACCACAATTAGCTTTTCCGTGCTTATACAAAAGCGGCCAATTTTATTGTTTTTAAAATGTTACACCGACTAAACTTCGTGTTTCAGTCAAAAAAAAAATAAAATAAAATAAGAAATGTTAGTCTCTTACATTTCGAGCTCATATTGTAAAGCTCACTATCTTTCAATTGATTTATCGATAGCTGATTGTGTTTTGTTTTTAATTAGTAATATTTTTGATAAATAACATGTCATTAATTTATTTCTAAGTAAAAAAGTTTCTATACCGCAAAAAGTACCGCTATGAAATGCAGTCAAATAAGCACACTACTTGAAAATTTTTAGTGGTAAGGTTTGCGTGGCCACGAATGAAAATGCTACTTGTTATAGTGAATAACAGTGCAGGAGTAGAGCAGAAGAGGGCGCATCTCACCCCCTATGTCTAATCATATGGTAATGTTTTGTTGTTTGTTCCATCGAATGTATTGCAAAATTAACGGCTAATTCCCAGATACTACACTTAAGATAAGACTGTACCCCGCCAGTAGCTATGTGATTTTATTTTGTATTTTTGAAGAAAAAAAAAATGTTCAAATGATTCTTACATGAAAATTGAACATACGCTTATGTTTTGAAATATAATAATTTTATTTATGAATTGTTGTGACTATTAAAAGAAAACGATATAAAGTAGCATATGCCCGAGGTTACGAGCTAGCTCATCACCAATTTTCAGCCAGATCAGATCAGCCGTTCTTGAGTTATAAATAAAGACATAAATTGCGTAATCGAGGGTGATTTTGTAAAAAAAAGGCCGCTGTTAGGAGCTTCTCCAGGACTAAAGGGATAACAGTGAACATTTTCACGTCTTTCCATGCTGTGGTTCGGGCGCAATGAGCGGACATACAAAAAGGCGTTTCATTTTATATCTAAGATTCCTAGGAAACCAAAAACCGAAACACTAGCTTTGAACTAAAATGTGGATAACATTGTTTTGTTAGCTTCTGCTATGATAACAGTAAACGTTTTGTACTCAAATTTATATTACCTGACGGCAACTCATACGCAATTCCATCCCATTGCAGCTTATATGTTCACCTACTGGATTCCAAAGCGCATGCAGGAACAGGTAACACCCACTTATTTCCCTCAAAAGCCAACCAGCAAAAAATTGAAACTTATGGAACGATAATGACCCATTCTAAAATTTATACAATAGAATGTAATTGTTAGTTTTAAAATATATAAAATCTTACCCTCTAAATATATAAATCAAACCTGTACAATAGAAAGTAATGTCCATTCGGGTAAAAACCATGTCAGTACATGTACTAAGTAAAATACTAACGGAGCACAATTGAATAGTATCACCGGAGGCCATGATGCCAAAGCACCCAACACCATACACTCAGAAAGTGGTTCAAGAAGTATTGTTGTCGGAACCATAGCTACGCGTAGTTTCGCCCATCGTAAGAGCCGTTCTTGAAAACAGCTTATATCACAAATACCACTATTTTGCATTGCAGGTTGATTACATATTCGCATTTTCCAACCTTTGTCTCTTATAGCTTTAGCAATAAAGAAATCCTCAGCTAAATAACAACCAAATGCTCTTAAACCAACAAGTTCATCAATTACAGAGTTGCGTAAAAAGCATGTCATTCCAGTGTGACAATTGATGCCCAGTAAATATTTTGAACGTTTGAATAATTGACAATTCTATTTATTATACCACATCATATTGCGCAGATAAAAGGTTAGTAATGGTATTTAACATTTCATAATTTTTCTGGCATCATACTTGGCTAAATGAGTCTCAGACCTCCCTCACAATATTACACTCCCACACGACACACATTACATACACCACATCATTATTCCACACCACATCTTCATTCCACACCACATCTTTATTACACACCACTTCATCATCACATTCCACATCACATGCACACAAATACTACAACATCACGAATTCAACATACATGAGGACACAAAACAAAGAAGAACAAACGGGACCGAGGGACAAGATACCAGCTTCTTTTTGGTTTTCGATACGAGCCAGCAATCACATCGCAGACGTTTCTCCGTGCCCCCTTTTTAACTTCGACTTTCGTTGCGCATTTCAAATCATTACAAGGTGAGCACTTGTAAAATTTACACGGTCCTTCGAGCCGTACCGGACGGTACCACTGGTTAACAAAGTGAACACAGTGAAAATAGAAACAAACGAAAAAAATTGAACTAAATCAAATCCTACATTGGGTACTGAAGCAATACACAAAGTGGACAAAAGTGCCAAAAAACAAAAAAAAAGTGTGAGGTGGCGAGTGTGGAGCATCAAAAATACATAGGTTAGGTTAGATGGCTGATCAAAGATCGCACGTGGACTAGTAGATGTTGTCCTTTGTGAAGCCATTGAAAAATCGAACTCCCGTGTTCGGACTTAGAGATCGGCAAAGTAGCCAAAAATTCGCTTAGTAGCCAAAAAAAAAATTGCAGATACGCTTTATTTCTATGCCCGCCAGATCGGTGGGATGTCTGAAGGTATATGCCCCCAAGTGTCTAAGTCTTGATCTCCGCAAAGCAGGGCAGTCAAGAAGGCAGTGCTGTCTAATTTCTACCGCATCTTCTTCCAAGCAGCTTCTGCAAACGGCGTCCGGTAAGATTCCCAGTTTTACAGCATGTATGCCAATAGGGCAGTGGCCCGTCAAGAGCCCCTTCACTAAAGAGAGGCTGGCCTTACTTCCTGCGATCTATCCTGGGCGGGCCAAAAGGCTTTTGCGACCGCGCAGGCACCAATGCTGGCCCAGCGCTGACCCAGCAGCCGCGAGGCCCAGCTATCCAGTAGTAGAACACAAGAGGATGCAGGAGCACCTACCTGTTCCCATTCTACCGATAGCGATTCCAGGGTGCCCTTCCTTGCTAGCTCATCAGCTTTGCAGTTACCTGAGATTCCGCTGTGGCCCGGCACACATACGAATCTTATAATAAAAGCTCTCACCGCCAGAGAAAATGACGCCAGACATAAAGTGGAAAAAAAGTATAAAGTAAAGTGTCTTAAAGTGTATAAAATAAACATAGAGACATAAATACATAAGCGCAGTGCAGTGGAAACCACAAAATTCACATTCAAAAATATTCATACACATACCTACGTTCAAAAAAAGCAAACGGGCCCGTTACAAAAATTACAAGAAATACTAACCGGAGCAAATGCAACAACACAGCTGGACGTCACAGAGACCTGCATCAGGAATAAAGGGATGTTAAACTTATTCCAGCGTGAGAGCGCCTCAAAATTAGCGTTTTTTATAACATTTTCCATTATGGCCAGATTGAACAAAATAACAATTTTTTGGCATTTATCAACCCAATACCCAACATTTAGTACGAAAAAAAATTACTAAATAGTGGTTATTTATTGTATGGGAAACTATTTAAATCTTTTTAAAGAATATTATAACAACTGACTTTTGCTCTTTCAATACCCAATAATAGGATTTAAGCTTGTTAGCTATCAATCATTAAATGGTTTTAATAATTTTCCATTGAAAATAAAACTATGATGCTTCAAATTACAAAACGTTTCATCAAATATCTTTAAATTTCACAAATTAATTTAATTTTCATTGTTTTACATTTTTTATAAGTGGTCTTGAATGATGCAACAAATCCCTCCGTTTACACATTTTTTTGGTAAGATTTCAATCTGGCCATCGCTCGTTTCCAATTGATAAACGTCAAAACCTACTGAACTCGATTAGCTGTCAAAGTTCAGTAGGTTTTGACGTTTAGCAATTGCACTCTCACTTCCAGTGAGAGAGGAGTTAAACATCTCTTTATCTCTGCCTGCATACTACTAACGAAGGAGAATTGCACAGAAAAAAAATAATAAGGAAGAGCTGACCGACACCAAGAAAGGAGGCCACTGACCCCAAAACGAAAAAAGTAGATACACCGCTACTTGTTCCCACCAAATACAAGTCAAAGTAAGAGCATCGTTTTCATTTTTTATTAAAATGTATGTATGTTTGTACTGGTTTAAACCAGAAAACCCCGTTTTAATAGTTCAAAAAACGGGTACCAGCACGTTAACTAAACGCAAAAACAAATAATATCGGCATCTACTTTGGCATACATCTCGCAATACCCCTTGTTCTTTGACCGTCAAAAACAAGCAGGATTGCATATAAAAGCATAATACATACATACATATTAGGCCGGGTCGATTTGTGGGGAGGCAAAAAAATCGCCCATTGCTCTATGAAAATCATATTCTAGGGATCAAAATAAGATACTTTGCCGAAGGAACCATACCTCTGAAACGAATTTTGATGTCCCCCAATTTGGGACGAACTTTTGGGTAGGGGCAAATTTTGAAAAATCCCACTTTGAGCCATTTAGAGTGCTCCAATCGAGTCCAAATGTATGACCGATCCCCACTAACTTTGGACGGCCGATCCACTCATGCCAGTGGCACACCCCCTGGAACTCCCCTAGGGGTTCCCCTTACAATCATTTCAAAAAATCACCATTTTTGGTGACTTACATGAAAAAATCAGCTAAATTGCTATGCATTTTCTTTATTTTTAGTTAGTCAGAACATATGTAAATGAAAAAAAATTAATTTAAGTGATGATCTTAAACTAACAATAGACAATTGTGTTTGCCCTTGAGATCGCAAATGATCAAATCGCATTTACAAGTTCCAATGAAAAAAATTGTTTCCAGAGATTTTACATACTCTTAATTGTTGGGTGTTGTTTCTTCTCTTGATTTGCTCTTGATACTTGACAACACGGAACACTTATTGTTATTGTGCGTGTAATAATATTTATGTAAAATATAAAATGCTTATTTTAAGCAAACATCTAAAATATTAATAAAAAATAAATATGTAGAAATATTGTAGTGAATTGTAAGTGTATAAAAAGTGCATAATACGGAAGAAAAACTAACCATAAGTCGAGAAATTGCAAAATTAAATTTGCAAAATTTTCAACTTTAAATGCAAATATCTCGAAAACTATAAGTTTGCGGCGGCAATAATTATATATATATTCTTAATCTGGAGCATCAGCACTATCCAACCATACCACTTTTAACCCTGAAATCGTGGGATGGTATACTAAAGCCGAACCTTAATTTTTTTCATTTACATATGTTCTGACTAAATAAATTTCTTAAGAGAAAAAATAGATATTATTATAAATAAATGAATAAAAATAAATAAAAAGCATAGCAATTTAGCTGATTTTTTCATGTAAATCACCAAAAATTATGATTTTTTGAAATGATTGTATGGGGAACCCCCCAGGGGAGTTCCAGGGGGCGTGCCACTGGCATGGGTGGATCGGCCGTCCAAAGTTAGTGGGGTCAGCCATACATTTGGACTCGATTGGAGCACTCTAAATGGCTCAAAGTGGGATTTTTCAAAATTTGCCCCTACCCAAAGGTTCGACCCAAATTAGGGGACATCAAAATTCGTTTTAGAGGTATGGTTCCTTCGGCAAAGTATCTTATTTTGATCCCTAGAATATGATTTTCATAGAGCAATGTGCGATTTTTAAATCGACCCGCCCTAATACATATGTATGTACAAAGTGCAGTGATCTCCAAACGAGCAGTCACTTGCACGTAAGATAATTACAAAAGATCCGCTTATACATAGGTATACCCTATAAAAATTAAGGACGCAAAATATATATATAAAAAAAAATTAATGCTATATACATACATATATGCATACAAAATATATATATACATAGGAAGAAAAGTTTCTGCGGTTATTACTAATTAATTAAAACCAAATTAAACTTAAATTAAAGTAAATATTGAACACGCGTAATTTACGTTTTTCGTTTGAAAAACTCTTATTGACCTACAAGAGTTTTCGATTTTCGGCTTCACGTACAATTAAAGACGGAAATTGAACGCGTTATTGCTATGTTAATATCGTTCAAAACTCCTATTTACGCAAAAGAGTTCTCGTCCAAACACATAAGTACATACTGATTATAAGGTGACATTGTATTTATTTTGAAAATTCTTATTCTTCCAAATCAATTTCATCTTCTTCAAAGTAATCCTCTCCCGATGCAATGCACTTGTGCCAACGGATTTTCCAATCTTCGAAACACTGGTTGTAGTCAATTTTCGGGATGGCGTTCAGTTCCGTCTTCGCTGCGGCTTGAATCTCCTCTATCGTATAAAAACGGTGTCCCCGGAGCGGTCTTTTGAGCCAGAAGTCGCACGGCGCCAGATCAGGTGAATACGGTGGTTGCGGAACGATATGGGTTGAGTTTTTGGCGAAATGAATTACGAGGGCAGTATGGGATGGTGCATTATCGTGGTGTAAAAACCATGAATTGCCTTTCCACAATTCCGGCCTTTTTAGGCGGATAGCGTTACGCAAACGACGCATAACGTTCAAATAATATTCCTTGTTAACTGTTTGACCGGTTGAAGGAATTCATAATGCACAACACCACGATAATCGAAGAAAACCGTCAACATGTCCTAGATTTTTGAGCGACTTTGGCGCGATTTTTTTGGTCTCGGCTCTCTTTTGGCACAATATTCGCTCGATTGATCGGTTTTTTCGGGGTCATAAGCATAGATCCAAGTCTCATCGCCAGTTATAACGCGTTTTATGACACCCTGGTACTCGGAAAGCATCGTTTCACACACTTCAACTCGACGCCTTTTTTTCCAAAAAATTCAATGTTTTCGGTACCAGTCGAGATTTGACGCGCTTGAGGTCCAAAACATCCTTCAAAATGGTATTGGCTGAGCCTTTCGATATGCCAACTTCATCAGCAAGGTCTCTAATTGTTAGTCGACGGTTTTCCAACACCAAATCTTTGATTTGTTGAACGTGACCTTCGTCGGTTGAGGTTGATGGTCGCCCTGGACGCACTTCGTCTTCGACACGTTCACCGCCGGCTTGGAACTCACTATACTACTCTATGAATCGAAGCCGTTCTCCATTCACGGCCATTCTCTCGCAAGATCGCTCTAATTTCACAGTCCTAAATCTAGGGCTAAGGAGTACCCATTCTAGCCACATCTGAACCAGGCGTGGAGTTACTACCCTTTATGAGCCGATAACATAGAAAAGGCAAATAATAAACGACCTGTATACCATACCGATAAAATAAGAAATTTTCAATAACCTATAATGAAATGAATAAAAGCAAACAAGGCATACACTGGTTTGCCATAACAATGTGTCGGGGTGATCGACGTGTGTTTGCCGGTGTGCCAAATAAAATAAAAACTATTAGAAATCGGGTAACAATTCAAGTTTGATATTCGAATAAATATAATATAAGTATGTGTACGGGTTAATAAGTACAATTGGGTGATTATGTGTGGATGTGTATAATTGTATGATAGTGTATAAAACTAATTACGAGTATACTTAATCTAATTATAAATTTATGGGTAACCTGATGTGGTTGAGTTTTTCCCGCGTTGAGAAAATGATTCTGCTGCTAATACTGCTGATGCTGCTGTGGTTGTTGTTGCTGCTAATGTTGCTGCTACTATTTTGGCGCCTGTATGTGTCCGTCCACTCTGGTGATTCGTTTTATTGTGTCTTTTCGTTTTGTTGGGTACTTCGCTGTTATGTTGGCGCTGTTGGGTGTTTTTTGCATTGTCCTCTAATTCGTATTTAGACGAGTTAGGAGGACAATGCAGGGATGTGTTCATTTGGTATGAACACAATGAGTCGTCAAAAAAGCAAAATCAAATAAATACGCAAAATAAAGTTGCTTCTCTTAAATACCTGCACGCAAATTAAAATGCATACAAAATACATGTGTTATGTTTTAAATCAAAATCCGTTCTCTGCACACCCGGATAAATGTTAGTACATTATTGACTTCTGTTGTCAGAATATATTCTGCGCCTTGGCTACTCCACCAGCAGTACGCCAAAATACAGATAATTACATATTCTTGGAATACTAGGCAAAATATTTGCCTAGGTGGCCCAGGATGTTTAAATGAGTTAAGCATCCACCTCCTCTACTCGATAAAACTCGCGCATCCTAATGGACGCCATACTCACTCACCACACTTCTACATCATTCAACCCACTCATCAAAAGGGATGGACAAAAAGGGTAAGGACACATTTCGTCACATACAGTTCGAGCATCACTATCCGTTTTATATACCCTCGTTTTTTGGACACCAATCTCGCGCGCTGCAATTACCACTGTGACCCCCACAATCTAATAACATTAAATTTAAAACATTTAACTTATCTGTTAAAATTAAAATTGAAGATTAAACTTCAAAATAACATTATACAAAAGAAAAGATTTTTATAATAAATTACATACATTGTCATTATAAACTCAAGTGTACCCGGTACTTTTATTTCGATTGTGCGTGATAACCATTTAAAGATATACTTACATACATATATACATTTGTATCTAATGGTTACGAAATTATTCAGTTCTTGAATCAAAACTATGACATTTCAAATAACTTAATTAATAAAATAAATATTTTGCATATATACAGATAAGTCTTTTTGGGGAGGTATATATGATAATGTTAAATAAACGAAGCAACTATTAACACAAATCCAAATGCACACAAATTCAAATGAGTCCTCATCAAGAACGTGGACTTCTTCTTGAGTAGAAGAACGTTTAAAAAATTGAACACATCCTCCGATTCTCTTCTATTGATCACATATGAATATTTGAAATTCACTTCACAGCCGGAGGTATTTGTCACGTTTTCGTAAATCAATTAATTTAGAATTACAATAGTACTGTTTATATATAATTTAGTTCATTTAGAATTAGAAGTTTTATTTATTTTGATAATAAAAATTCATCGTATTTCAGTTAGCGTTCACTTGGCACTCCTCATTGGATGGACCTTTATGTTTGGGGGTGTGTTTAGACAATTTCTGAGAATCATTTAGGATTTTAAATGTATGAGACAATGTTTTGTAATGACTAAAATTTTCGATGAGCCGAGGACTTCGGCGGAAATCATTGAAGCCTCTACGTGCCTGCATGTCAACTTACAATAGATCGGGTTCATCTACATTTCAAGCAAAACCACCGCAATTCTTTATCGCTATAAATAGATCCTAAGGTTCCACTTGTCAGTACAGCACATTTAAGATGGCAATCCGATCGCAAAGCCAACATTAAAAAAAGCGTTTGACTCGGCTTTAATATTAGGTTACGTAAATGGACTGATATTTATGAGACGACGAATAATCCCACTTGGATTGCTCGAGACGCTTGTTCGTTGTGATGCCCCAAGTAGGGATCAAACAGACCGCCCTATATGTGCAAATCTTCTAGCGCCAGGCACAAATTTGCACTGGATAATATCTATAAATCTGCTGCTACCTTATTAGTTCCAATTGTGCAATAGAAGTACGAGAAGATGTCGGAATGTCCCACTCTGAGACTCATCAGGTTTCCCGGATTCTGGTACCTTCACATCAATGCATTTGCGGATTATTTCTACGGGTGTCGCTTTCATGATGATAAAAACAAACAAATCTCCCGAAATCGGAAATAGTTTATCGCAGGTAACACCGATAGGGATTTCCCAAAATTACAATACATAATTTTTTAGAAAAAATTGATGAAAAATGCAAACGTCAGCTAATTTTTTATTGTAAAATATTTCTTTTAAAAAGCTTGAAAATCACTCTCCATTACCTCGTAATTGTATACATAATATGTACAGAAATAAGGTTCACAAGTAAGGAAGGGCTAAGTTCGGGTGTCACCGAACATTTTATACTCTCGCATGGTAAAGTGATAATCGAGATTTCATAATACGTCATTTACATATTTTTCAAATACCGTATTTTTGTAAAGTTTTATTCCGCTATCATCATTGGTTCCTAATGTTTATACTCGTATTATACAGAGAAGGCGTCAGATGGAATTCAAAATAGCTTTATATTGGAAGAAGGCGTGGTTGCGAACCGATTTCACCCATATTTCGTACATGTCATCAGGGTGTTAAGAAAATATTATATACCGAATTTCATTGAAATCGGTCTAGTAGCTCCTGAGATATGGTTCTTGGTCCATAAGTGGGCGGCGCCACGCCCATTTTCAATTTTTAAAAAAGCCTGGGTGCAGCTTCCTTCTGCCACTTCTTCCGTAAAATTTAGTGTTTCTGACGTTTTTTGTTAGTCGGTTATCGCACTTTTAGTGATTTTGAACATAACCTTTGTATGGGAGGTGGGCGTGGTTATTATCCGATTTCTTCCATTTTTGAACTGTACATGGAAATGCCTGAAGAAAACGACTCTGTAGACTTTGGTTGACATAGCTATAGTAGTTTCCGAGATATGTACAAAAAACTTAGTAGGGGGCGGGGCCACGCCCACTTTTCCAAAAAAATTACGCCCAAATATGCCCCTCCCTAATGCGATCCTTTGTGCCAAATTTCACTTTAATATCTTTATTTATGGCTTAGTTATGACACTTTATAGGTTTTCGGTTTCCGCCATTTTGTGGGCGTGGCAGTGGGCCGATTTTGCCCATCTTCGAACTTAACCTTCTTATGGAGCCAAGGAATACGTGTACCAAGTTTCATCATGATATCTCAATTTTTACTCAAGTTACAGCTTGCACGGACGGACGGACAGACGGACGGACAGACAGACATCCGGATTTCGACTCTACTCGTCGCCCTGATCACTTTGGTATATATAACCCTATATCTGACTCTTTTAGTTTTAGGACTTACAAACAACCGTTATGTGAACAAAACTATAATACTCTCGTTAGCAACATTGTTGCGAGAGTATAAAAATGTCAAAGTTTCCGTAGTTTTGAAGTTATGAGAACCACCGATTTTCAAAACGTGAGCTTTAGGGAAAGCGCTTTAAAGTTTTGAAATGTTAATGCAAAACGTTAATAAAATAGACAAAAAAACCATTCTTCTATTCAAAATATTTTGATCCAATCGGCTTCAACTGTAATAACTCATTATACACTAAACAGGGTATATTATGTTTAGCATGAAGTTTGTAAGGAATCGTTGGAAACCCTATAAAATATGTATGTTAGTGATCAGCGTGACGAGTTGAATCGATTTAGCCACGTATGTTGACTGTCCATTATTATATTCCTTATGTTTTGAGATATCAATCGAAAATTTTGCACAGTTCCTTTCTCCCCAAGCAGCGGCTGATTCGTCAGAACCGTCAATATCGGAGCACCATATTATAAAGCTGCCAAAGAAACTGAACTATTAAAACAAAGTTCTGGTTTGGTAAACTTTTTTTTAATATCTGCACGAAATTTGTCACCAAATATTTCTTAAATTTTCCGAAAAACTTATTCAGAGCGGTTTTAAATTATTTTTCATTTTTTAATAATTAAAGTTATTTAAAAATAATATTGTCTTTTAAATTTATAAAAAGTGTGAACCAATTATAACTTAAAAAAAACATACAATATGTTTTGATACGATAACCCAGAGATTCTGTCAGGCTTGTTAATTGACTTTCCCGTTAAAAGGTAATTTCCAACTCACAAGAAATGTAAAAACTTCATATGAAAAACCGCTTAAGGAATGGTCAAGGAAATTTCCTGCGGTAAATTATAGTTCACTTGAAATGTTGTATAAAACTTTCCAATCATCAACCACATTCCTTAAATCGCAATGAAAATATTTATATACTTACACACATAAGTATATTTTATTTGTTTATTTTCTCTCGCTCTTCTAATCTGCGTCATTCACAATGCGTAACCTGCTGTCAAAATTACTTGACTACAGCTCTAGAAATAGGGCATTTTTTTTCTTCAGTAATATTACAAAATTTCTATAGATTCAGCCATTATAGTTCACAATGCCTATTTGTTTTAGTCATAAATGTTACAATATTGGCAAAGGTTGCCTGCTATCGTGATTATAGAGTAACGTTCATTGATGAGTTTGAAATGTATCGATATGGTTAATAACTTTGGTAAACTTTACTTCATGGAAACAAATTTATGAAATTTTTAAGACCATTACTAACCTTTTATCTACGCCATATGATATCTATATATATAAAAGAAAGTGACGTTAGTTACTACGCTTATAACTGCAGAACGCCTGGACCGATTTCAGTGATGACCACCAATTCGGACAGGTCTCCGCCCAAACAAGGAGAATACTTAAGAAAATTCTGGAAAATTTTCCGAAAAAAAAAATATGAAGAAAATAAATTTTCAAATACGATTTTAAAAAGGAAATAAAAACGAACATGATTTTAAATGCTGGCGCATAACTCAAAAACGCCTGGACCAATTTTGCCAATTCTTTTTTTTAAATGTTCGTTGAGGCTCAAGGATGGTTTTTATGGCGAAAAAATTCGAATAATTGCCGGAAAACCCCTAAAAAGAGCCCTTTTCTTTTTCCCATACAAACGAATGAATGCTGAGGTTGGTTTCAGAGGTTGTTCGCTGTGGATCGAGGAAAGTTTAGAAATAAAAAAACGGTATGCTTTTCGTGAGGAAAAGTCGGAAAGTTGGACAGTTCCAAAAAAATAACTTTTCTTCATACAAAAATTTTTTTGTCCACTTTTTTTTCCCCCTTTTGTTTTTCAATTCTCAAATTTGTCGTTTGCCTTCTTTATTCCGGTTATTCAAAAAAAATTATTGAAATTTATTCCGTGAAAACGTTATGTGTGTTTCACGCAAAGTCCTCAATTAAAGATTGAAATTTGTTACGATGCCACGAAGAGGTCGCGTTCGTTTTGGCATCAACAAAAGTATGTATATTGACAGCCCATGGCACATGACCGAGTATTCCCAGGATGCGATGACATACGAATGAAATTATGGATCGCGGGCATCAGCAAGCGATCGTCACGATGTCAGAGGACAACTTTTCAAACAACAGTTGCGATGTTTTGTAAACTTTATCTTAAAGCAACGTACATATATGTATGTGGTTCTGTTAGATGCTGGATGTACTCTGTTGAGTGGCAAAGAGAGTTTGCCGCACGCACATATTCTTCTTTGGATGGTGGTTACACCTAATCAAATTGATGAAATCACTTCTGCGGAAATTCCTGATCCAGAGATAGAAGCAGAATTATACGAAACAGAAGTCGACAACATACGGATCGTACCATATTCGCCACTGTTGTCTAATTCACATTCAAAAGTCATGTCAATGTTGCGTATTGCAGTTTGGTTCAATCGATAAAATACGTGTACAAATACGTCACCAAAGGAAGCAACATGGCGGTTACTGATCTTGAACGATACCGTCGATACGTGAACTGCAATAAAGCGCTTTGTATGATATTTACTTTTGCGATTCATGAACGTTTTCCGACTGTTGTGCGTCTCGCAGTTAATTTGGAGAAAGACCAAATAGTCTATTTCAACACAGAGAATACAGTACAGACAGAGAAAACACCCCCAGCAACAAAATTAACATTTACGAGTTTTTTCTCAACCTAGCGTCAATTATGGAATACGAACAAAAATGACATTGCCGAAGACATTTTACATCGTATTCGCTAAGAATTGGAAATGGGTAAATACCGGTTGATACTTCCGGTGGTTTGATATCAATTCCATCTTCCCTTTACCAATTCACCAAAGGTGAACTCATCACGAATATTCGGACATTGGACAAATTATCGTAACTACAATTCCTTAAGTGCACGCGCAATGTTAGCTGCCAAAAATACCGATGTTGTTGACTTAAACTGGAAGACTTAAAGTCAAATTCCGGGAGACTTGCGCTCATACAAATTGATCGATCGTGGAATTTCTAAATTCTTTGAATAGGCTTGGTATGCCACCGCATCATTTGCGTCTCAAAGTTGGATCTGTCGTTATTATGTTCCACAATCTTCAGGCGCCGAAACTGTAATGGAACCTGACTGATTGTGACGCAGCTATCGAATACAAAGGGGCAGAATGCTTGATTCTACAAATTCCTCTGAGTTTTAACGATTTGCCATTTCAGTTCAAACGTATTCAGTTTCAGTGAAAATTGCATTTGAGACACAAGGATAGTCGCTCGGCCAGATATACGTGGCCTGCTCTCGAGTTGGAAATCCATCTTTTCTATACACCGGAACAGAAACCAAAAAATGTTGTTTATCAAGCTGCGATACATTGAAAAAAAAGTGAAATGATAAATTCAACTTTTTCATTTCTAAACATATAATTTCACGCAGGACAACGACTGCGGGGTCAGCTAGTAGTACAATAAATAGAATTGTCAGTTATTGAAACATTCAAAATAATAAAAGATTTTCCTTTAGAGGTTTTTTTATCATATATTGTCACACTGGAATGGCATGCTTGTAACGCAAATCTGTAATTGATGAACTTGGGGTTTAAGAGCATTTGGTTGTTATTTTGCTGAGGATTTCTTTATTGTTAAAGCAATAAGAGACAAAGGTTGGAAAATGTGAATAAGTAATCAACCTGCAATGCAAAATAGTGGAATTTGTGATACAGGCAGTTCTCAAGAACGGCTCATACGATGGGCGAAACTACGCGTAGCTATGGTTCCGACAACAATACTTCTTGAACCGCTCTCTGAGTGTATGGTGTTGGGTGCTTTGGCATCATGGTCTGTGGCTATACTATTCAATTGGGATCCGTTAGTATTTTACTTAGTACATGTACTGACATGATTTTTATCCGACTGGATATTAATTTCTTTTGTACAGGTTAGATTTATATATTTTGAGGGTAAGATTTTTTACAAAATCACCCTCGATTACGCAATTTATGTCTATATTTATAACTCAAGAACGGCTGATCTGATCTGGCTGAAAATTGGCGATGAGCTAGCTCGTAATCTCTGGCATAGGCTACTTTATATCGTTTCCTTTAATAGTCACAACAATTCATAAATAAAATTATTATATTTCAAAACATAAGCGTATGTTCAATATTCATGTAAGAATCATTTGAACATTTTTTTTCTTCAAAAATACAAAATAAAATCACATAGCTACTGGCGGGGTACAGTGTTATCTTAAAGTGTAGTATCTGGGAATTAGCCGTTAATTTTGCAATACATTCGATGGAACAAACAACAAAACATTACCATATGATTAGACATAGGGGGTGAGATGCGCCCTCTTCTGCTCTACTCCTGCACTGTTATTCACTATAACAAGTAGCATTTTCATTCGTAGCCACGCAAACCTTACCACTAAAAATTTTCAAGTAGTGTGCATATTTGACTACACTTTATAGCGGTACTTTTTGCGGTATAGAAACTTTTTTACTTAGAAATAAATTAATGACATGTTATTTATCAAAAATATTACTAATTAAAAACAAAACACAATCAGCTATCGATAAATCAATTGAAAGATAGTGAGCTTTACAATATGAGCTCGAAATGTAAGAGACTAACATTTCTTATTTTATTTTTTATTTTTGACTGAAACACGAAGTTTAGTCGGTGTAACATTTTAAAAACAATAAAATTGGCCGCTTTTGTATAAGCACGGAAAAGCTAATTTGTGGTTTACTCATTAAAAGTAATAAATTTAAAACTTTAATTGAAATTAGATAACATAATTTAATTTACTTATGCTTACTAAAACATAAAAAAAATCAAAATTGAAGAAAATCCCGAACGAACGAAAAAGTCCGAAAAAAATTAAGAAAATATAGTGGTAAGGTTTGCGTGGCCACGAGTGTTTTGTGTAACGATATACGATGCAGATGCAGAAACTGTGAAGATGTTGTTACATCATACATATTTATGTATGTACTAACCGATAGTGATTTACGATGTCAATAAAAAATTTAGATTGCCAATTTAACTATTCCATTATATTGTTATCACGATAAGTGATATCCGTCTCAACAAAGAGCGAGCGGAGCCCCGGGTTTAGACTAGTATGAGATAATTTTAAGCGGGGGTATATATTTCTAGTATAGTATAGTATGGACAAGTTGTGTCATTAGTTTATTATGAGCAGAGGTAAAGAGATGCCCAACTCTCCTGTCACTGGAAATTCGAGAACCGCTCACCTACCGAACTTTGACAGTTGACTGGATTGGCTAGGTTTTGACCTTTTGCAATTGGAATGACTGGAACGGCCATATTGAAATTATACCAAAACAAGTAAGGAAGGGCTAAGTTCGGGTGTCATCGAACATTTTATACTCTCGCATGATAAAGTGATAATCGAGATTTCATTATACGTCATTTACATAGTTTTCAAATACCGTATTTTTGTAAAGTTTTATTCCGCTATCATCATTGGTTCCTAATGTATGTACTCGTATTATACAGAGAAGGCATCAGATGGAATCCAAAATAGCGTTATATTGGAAGAAGGCGTGGTTGTGAACCGATTTTACCCATATTTCGTACATGTCATCAGGGTGTCAAAAAAATATTATATACCGAATTTCATTGAAATCGGTCTAGTAGTTCCTGAGATATGGTTTTTGGTCCATAAGTGGGCAAGGCCACGCCCATTTTCAATTTTTAAAAAAAGCCTGGGTGCAGCTTCCTTCTGCTACTTCTTCCGTAAAATTTAGTGTTCCTGACGTTTTTTGTTAGTCGGTTAACGCACTTTCAGTGATTTTGAACATAACCTTTGTATGGGAGGTGGGCGTGGTTATTATCCGATTTCTTCCATTTTTGAACTGTATATGGAAATGCCTGAAGAAAACGACTCTGTAGAGTTTGGTTGACATAGCAATAGTAGTTTCTGAGATGCGTACAAAAAACTTAGTAGGGGGCGGGGCCACGCCCACTTTTCCAAAAAAATTACGTCCAAATATGCCCCTCCCTAATTCGATCCCTTGTGCTAAATTTCACTTTAATATCTTTATTTATGCGGCTTTAGTTATGACACTTTATAGGTTTTCGGTTTCCGCCATTTTGTGGGCGTGGCAGGGGCCGATTTTGCCCATCTTTGAACTTAACCTTCTTATGGAGCCAAGGAATACGTGTACCAAGTTTCATCATGATATCTCAATTTTTACTCAAGTTACAGCTTGTACGGACGGACGGACAAACGGACGGACGGACAGACAGACATCCAGATTTCGACTCTACTCGTCACCCTGATCACTTTGGTATATATAACCCTATATCTGACTCTTTTAGTTTTAGGACTTACAAACAACCGTTATGTGAACAAAACTATAATACTCTCCTTAGCAACATTGTTGCGAGAGTATAAATATACATATGTAAACGGAGGGGTTTGTTGCCGCCGTTCAAAATCGCTAATAAAAATTGTAAAACAATGAAAATCAAAGAAAATGCAAAATTTAAATATATTTCAGGAAACGTATTGCAATTTGATGCATTGTAGAATTAATTTTCAATTACAAATGATTAAAAACATTTATTAATTGAGAACTAGCTGGCTTAATAAACCTTATTAAGTATAGAAAGACCAAAAGTCAGTTGTTTTAATATACCATAAAATCAGAAAAGAGGATTTAAGAACATAGTTTCGCCATATATTAAAGGTCCAATATATACTAATTTGCAATCGTAATAAATGTTGTCTGTTTTAATTTAAATGCCCAAAAAATTCATATTTTGGTTGATCTGGCCACAATAGAAAATGTTATAAAAAACGCTTATTTTGAGTATAATACTTATTTGTATTTACGATTTTTCTTTTTCTCTTTCTTGGATAATCGTTCGTCAGTGTATAAGTTGAAAAACGTTTAGTTAGTTTTAATAAAAAAATGTTTTCCGGGAGCTATGCTCCTTTTTTTGGGAGCGATCCCCTTTATTTGGGAGCTATGCTCCTTTATTGACAGTTTATTGGGTTCATCTTCTTTTTGTTTCATCCGAAGATTTTCTTTTGTATTGTTGAAGTTAAGCTGTTTTAGCAGAGGAGAGAGGAATTCTTCTATATTGAGTGCTGCGGATGACGGTTGTAGGATGGCTGGTAGTGGTTTACTTGCTGTTCTTTCTTCGTTATAGAACTTTTTCCCGTTGATAACAATGGTTACGTTGGTATACAAAATGATGAAGGTCCCGTTTAGAAATGAAGATTCGTTGTTTATTGAATTTTCTCCGTTGTATTAATTTAGTAGTATTATTCCAGGTCCCATTTCCTCTATAGTTGGGATATGCTGGTTGTTGACCTCCATGCAGTTTGGCAAACGACTTTTTAAAAGATTATTTATACAAGTATCATTACTTAAGTCTACTACATTATTGCTTAAGCATATTTGTAGGGAATTGTATTTCTTACAATAAATTTCTATTCCATAAATTCCCTTTTCGCAGTTTAAAATTGTATTAAAATTGATTTTATTGATTCTCCCGTTATTTTTTAGTGCTCTAGTCTATATATTATTCTAAGACAAGGCGCTTATTTCCAGAGATCTACAAAACGTACGGAGACAAATAATACATCAAATTAAAGTGCGCGATCTGAAACTTTGCACAAATTTTACAGATCTTAAACTCATTGAACCACTTTTGATATATTTGCGTTTAAAGTTCTTCATTTTTTACATTAAGCTACTATAAGCAGCGCTTCTACAGAAAAGAGCATATATGTAAGAGAATGAATAATTACAAATGTTTCTGTCATTTGCTTTCGTTACATACATACCCACATACGCGAAGGCGCAAGTGCGAAATCTAACAACAACAATGTTGTCTGCTTGGTAGCAAAATGACAATAAGCATAGATAACTTGATACGAAACTCTTTGGTTCGAGAGAGAGCTGTCAAAGCTCGCATTTTTTATAACATTTGCTAATGATGCCACTGCTGAAAAATATTAACTTGGGTATTTAATAAATTATACAAAACACTAAATTAAACACTTTTAAAATGCAGGCATAGTACATATATATGTAAATGCTAAAATGCAAAATCATTATTTAATTTACATAAACATTTATTTTGCCAAAGTATGTTCGCACAGTTTTATTTCACACTAATTTCGTCAAGTAATCATAGCGCTGCTTTTCTGGCATCCCGCCTTTTTCACTAACTGCTGGTTGACGGCACCCTGATTGTGTTTTTTGCCAGCTCAGAAAACAGATCAGCTGCAAGCGAGAGAGCAAGAAAAGAGATTCTAATCAAGTTATCTATGACAATAAGAGAATGACGAATATTACAAATTACAAATGTTTGCTTTGGCATGTGCACTGGTACATATATACATATGCATGCGCTAAGGCGCTATCTACGATTTGACATGCGCTCTCTTCTATGTTGCACGTATATGTATTTACGAGCTAAGGAACACTGCGCTTTGACATGCGCTCTCTACTTTGTTTTATATTCACACATACATACTTACAAACATATGTATGTATATACATATGTATGGGCGAAGACGCAAGTGCAAAATCTAACAGAAATATTGTTGTCGGCGTTATTTTGATTAGAAGTGTTATTGCGTTAGGTAAGCTTTGAGTCAGTTCAGTTTTCTTCCAAAAGTCAAGGCGGCTTTTACCAGCGAATGCATACATACTATATCGAATTTCAGTTCAGATTCAGATTAATTATTAAAAATAAAATGCCAAACCAAAGGCGAATTAGACGAAAAAGGAGTTTAACAGGTCGAAGAGAAGAGGTGAATGTTATAGATAAAAAGGAATTTTTAATTGTTAATGTATGTATGTATATGAATTGACCTGTTTTATTAGAGCCGTAGTCATGCAGGATCTATGACAGCAAGTTATTTCAAAGCTGCCCTAAACTCCGTAGTTCTTCCGGAGTATAGTTCGCTTGGGGGTTTGACTAATATATGTTTACACTGTAAAGCAAAACATTTCGGAAGTGAAAAGGTACCTGTACTTTTCATTGTTTTATATTCGTAATATATGTATATACATACTTATTGTCTTAATATTTGGTCGAAATTGTTACTAGGTAATAAATGGCTTTACGACATGTTGTCATGACGGAAAAGTTAAACTTCAAGAATTACGTGTACCTGAGTTTTTGAAAGCTGTGTTAGAAAATGATTTGAGCTCTTGGCGGGGACACTATTTGGAGAATATTCGGCAGCCAAATAGTTCGTTTGCTTTTGCATCATTCGGAAGCGAAAATTGCGGAGCCTACAGGGCGCAGACCATATTGCTTCCGAATACATGGATCAATATATCATAGGTAGGTCCATTGCATGCAGATCATCCTTCAGAATCCTCCTACGCCCAGCTGTTTATTCTTGACACGGATCAAGCAACTGATATATGGGCACAACATAATTCAAACTGCGATAGGTATTTGCTGAGAGAAATCCACGAAATGCTTTCAAATATTAACCCCTTGGCAAATGAGTATAAGCATATGGCGCAGGTTGAACGCGAAGAGGAACAGAGGGCCAGAGAAAAAAATCGCAATGCTCGCCGAATTAGCATGCTACTTTTAAACAGCGCTGATCGACGTTATAATTTGCCAAACTGCTCAGAAATTGCGGCCGTTTTCACAACAGAGGATGGTGAACCACCTGGAAATCGAAATTTGCGAATATTTTCACGGAAATCTGATATGCAGAATTTATTATTTGTCTCAACGCTACATAGGTGTTTTTTTTCCTTATGGCGAGTCAGGATATGATGAAACTCTTCTGCATGAACAGGGTCATCGAACGGAATGTAGATTTAAATTAACCCAACTGCAGTTTGTTGCTTACCGTATGGCGATAAGAGAAGGTTTCAGCTTGCTTCATGCGTCAGGTAAACTTTGGCAACAGTATTTAGTTGACCAATATGTCAGAATTGAAGGAGCACGTCTGTCATTTCTGCGAACTCATCAGAAAGAGTTACGTGTTGAAACATATGCTGGTTTGCGTGACTACTTAATGCGTGGTGCAAATATGGAAAGTGTTCGTCCTGGTCGTATAGTTGCACTTCCTTCAAGTTTTGTTGGCTCTCTTCGAAATATGAACATGCATTACCAGGATGCTATGGCTATGGTTAGAAAATATGGAAAACCGTCGCTTTTCATAACTTTTACATGCAATCCAAAATGGCCAGAAGTCATTCAGAATATTGAGAGATACCAGGGACCGGAAATGTGTCCAGAACTGATAGCTGGATTTTTAAGCAGAAGCTCAATGAGCTTATGAAAGATATTTCCCAGAGGAATGTGTTTGGAAAGGTGAAATACTACCTAAATGTCATTGAGTTTCAAAAACGGGGTCTACCACATGCCCACATCTTAGTAGCATTTCACGAAGAAGATGTTATTCGCGAGCCTTCGGAAATTGACCTGGTTGTTTGCGCTGAGATTCCTAATAAGGAGGCAGAGCCTGAGTTGTATGAAATAGTCTCAAAATGTATGATTCATGGCCCATGTGGAGTACTTAATTCATCATCGCCCTGCATGACTGATACGGGAATTTGCTCCAAAAACTATCCGAAAACTTTTCATGCTAATACGCTTTCAAACGTTAACGGCTATCCTCAATATCGCCGCCGCAATGATGGAAATAAAATAGTTGTTCGTGCCAATAAACATTTAATTGAAATAGACAACCGATGGATAGTCCCATACAACAAATATCTGACCAAAAAATACAGTGCCCATATTAATGTCGAAATATCAACCACATTCCTTAAATCGCAATGAAAATATTTATATACTTACACACATAAGTATATTTTATTTGATTATTTTCTCTCGCTCTTCTAATCTGCGTCATTCACAATGCGTAACCTGCTGTCAAAATTACTTGACTACAGCTCTAGAAATAGGGCATTTTTTTTCTTCAGTAATATTACAAAATTTCTATAGATTCAGCCATTATAGTTCACAATGCCTATTTGTTTTAGTCATAAATGTTACAATATTGGCAAAGGTTGCCTGCTATCGTGATTATAGAGTAACGTTCATTGATGAGTTTGAAATGTATCGATATGGTTAATAACTTTGGTAAACTTTACTTCATGGAAACAAATTTATGAAATTTTTAAGACCATTACTAACCTTTTATCTACGCCATTAAATATCTATATATATAAAAGAAAGTGACGTTAGTTACTACGCTTATAACTGCAGAACGCCTGGACCGATTTCAGTGATTACCACCAATTCGGACAGGTCTCCGCCCAAACAAGGAGAATACTTAAGAAAATTCTGGAAAATTTTCCAAAAAAAAAATATGAAGAAAATAAATTTTCAAATACGATTTTAAAAAGGAAATAAAAACGAACATGATTTTAAATGCTGGCGCATAACTCAAAAACGCCTGGACCAATTTTGCCAATTCTTTTTTTAAAATGTTCGTTGAGGCTCAAGGATGGTTTTTATGGCGAAAAAATTCGAATAATTGCCGGAAAACCCCTAAAAAGAGCCCTTTTCTTTTTCCCATACAAACGAATGAATGCTGAGGTTGGTTTCAGAGGTTGTTCGCTGTGGATCGAGGAAAGTTTAGAAATAAAAAAACGGTATGCTTTTCGTGAGGAAAAGTCGGAAAGTTGGACAGTTCCAAAAAAATAACTTTTCTTCATACAAAAATTTTTTTGTCCACTTTTTTTTTCCCTTTTGTTTTTCAATTCTCAAATTTGTCGTTTGCCTTCTTTATTCCGGTTATTCAAAAAAAATTATTGAAATTTATTCCGTGAAAACGTTATGTGTGTTTCACGCAAAGTGCTCAATTAAAGATTGAAATTTGTTACGATGCCACGAAGAGGTCGCGTTCGTTTTGGCATCAACAAAAGTATGTATATTGACAGCCCATGGCACATGACCGAGTATTCCCAGGATGCGATGACATACGAATGAAATTATGGATCGCGGGCATCAGCAAGCGATCGTCACGATGTCAGAGGACAACTTTTCAAACAACAGTTGCGATGTTTTGTAAACTTTATCTTAAAGCAACGTACATATATGTATGTGGTTCTGTTAGATGCTGGATGTACTCTGTTGAGTGGCAAAAGAGAGGTTTGCCGCACGCACATATTCTTCTTTGGATGGTGGTTACACCTAATCAAATTGATGAAATCACTTCTGCGGAAATTCCTGATCCAGAGATAGAAGCAGAATTATACGAAACGAAGTCGACAACATACGGATCGTACCATATTCGCCACTGTTGTCTAATTCACATTCAAAAGTCATGTCAATGTTGCGTATTGCAGTTTGGTTCAATCGATAAAATACGTGTACAAATACGTCACCAAAGGAAGCAACATGGCGGTTACTGATCTTGAACGATACCGTCGATACGTGAACTGCAATAAAGCGCTTTGTATGATATTTACTTTTGCGATTCATGAACGTTTTCCGACTGTTGTGCGTCTCGCAGTTAATTTGGAGAATGACCAAATAGTCTATTTCAACACAGAGAATACAGTACAGACAGAGAAAACACTCCCAGCAACAAAATTAACATTTACGAGTTTTTTCTCAACCTTCGTCAGTGAACCGTTTGCGAGAGCTTGCTCTATTCGGAAATATCTTGATATTATACATACAATTACAATTACAATTGCTGGAACATGATAATCACTGGAATGAAGTTCGCACACTTTTCGCGATGATCAGCCATCAAATTAGCGTCAATTATGGAATACGAACAAAAATGACATTGCCGAAGACATTTTACATCGTATTCGCTAAGAATTGGAAATGGGTAAATTCCGGTTGATACTTCCGGTGGTTTGATATCAATTCCATCTTCCCTTTACCAATTCACCAAAGATGAACTCATCACGAATATTCGGACATTGGACAAATTATCGTAACTACAATTCCTTAAGTGCACGCGCAATGTTAGCTGCCAAAAATACCGATGTTGTTGACTTAAACTGGAAGACTTAAAGTCAAATTCCGGGAGACTTGCGCTCATACAAATTGATCGATCGTGGAATTTCTAAATTCTTTGAATAGGCTTGGTATGCCACCGCATCATTTGCGTCTCAAAGTTGGATCTGTCGTTATTATGTTCCACAATCTTCAGGCGCCGAAACTGTGTAATGGAACCTGACTGATTGTGACGCAGCTATCGAATACAAAGGGGCAGAATGCTTGATTCTACAAATTCCTCTGAGTTTTAACGATTTGCCATTTCAGTTCAAACGTATTCAGTTTCCAGTGAAAATTGCATTTGAGACACAAGGATAGTCGCTCGGCCAGATATACGTGGCCTGCTCTCGAGTTGGAAATCCATCTTTTCTATACACCGGAACAGAAACCAAAAAATGTTGTTTATCAAGCTGCGATACATTGAAAAAAAGTGAAATGATAAATTCAACTTTTTCATTTCTAAACATATAATTTCACGCAGGACAACGACTGCGGGGTCAGCTAGTAATAAATAAATAGAATTGTCAGT
This sequence comes from Bactrocera tryoni, assembly GCF_016617805.1. Taxonomy (NCBI): domain Eukaryota; kingdom Metazoa; phylum Arthropoda; class Insecta; order Diptera; family Tephritidae; genus Bactrocera; species Bactrocera tryoni. The sequence continues at coordinate 1,500,401 of NW_024395977.1, read as the reverse complement.
TATTGAAACATTCAAAATAATAAAAGATTTTCCTTTAGAGGTTTTTTTATCATATATTGTCACACTGGAATGGCATGCTTGTAACGCAAATCTGTAATTGATGAACTTGGGGTTTAAGAGCATTTGGTTGTTATTTAGCTGAGGATTTCTTTATTGTTAAAGCAATAAGAGACAAAGGTTGGAAAATGCGAATAAGTAATCAACCTGCAATGCAAAATAGTGGAATTTGTGATACAGGCAGTTCTCAAGAACGGCTCATACGATGGGCGAAACTACGCGTAGCTATGGTTCCGACAACAATACTTCTTGAACCGCTCTCTGAGTGTATGGTGTTGGGTGCTTTGGCATCATGGTCTGTGGCTATACTATTCAATTGGGATCCGTTAGTATTTTACTAAGTACATGTACTGACATGATTTTTATCCGACTGGATATTAATTTCTTTTGTACAGGTTAGATTTATATATTTTGAGGGTAAGATTTTTTACAAAATCACCCTCGATTACGCAATTTATGTCTATATTTATAACTCAAGAACGGCTGATCTGATCTGGCTGAAAATTGGCGATGAGCTAGCTCGTAATCTCTGGCATAGGTTACTTTATATCGTTTTCTTTTAATAGTCACAACAATTCATAAATAAAATTATTATATTTCAAAACATAAGCGTATGTTCAATATTCATGTAAGAATCATTTGAACATTTTTTTTCTTCAAAAATACAAAATAAAATCACATAGCTACTGGCGGGGTACAGTGTTATCTTAAGTGTAGTATCTGGGAATTAGCCGTTAATTTTGCAATACATTCGATGGAACAAACAACAAAACATTACCATATGATTAGACATAGGGGGTGAGATGCGCCCTCTTCTGCTCTACTCCTGCACTGTTATTCACTATAACAAGTAGCATTTTCATTCGTGGCCACGCAAACCTTACCACTAAAAATTTTCAAGTAGTGTGCATATTTGACTACACTTTATAGCGGTACTTTTTGCGGTATAGAAACTTTTTTACTTAGAAATAAATTAATGACATATTATTTATCAAAAATATTACTAATTAAAAACAAAACACAATCAGCTATCGATAAATAAATTGAAAGATAGTGAGCTTTACAATATGAGCTCGAAATGTAAGAGACTAACATTTCTTATTTTATTTTTTTTTTTTGACTGAAACACGAAGTTTAGTCGGTGTAACATTTTAAAAACAATAAAATTGGCCGCTTTTGTATAAGCACGGAAAAGCTAATTTGTGGTTTACTCATTAAAAGTAATAAATTTAAAACTTTAATTGAAATTAGATAACATAATTTAATTTACTTATGCTTACTAAAACATAAAAAAAATCAAAATTGAAGAAAATCCCGAACGAACGAAAAAGTCCGAAAAAAATTAAGAAAATATAGTGGTAAGGTTTGCGTGGCCACGAGTGTTTTGTGTAACGATATACGATGCAGATGCAGAAACTGTGAAGATGTTGTTACATCATACATATTTATGTATGTACTATACCGATAGTGATTTACGATGTCAATAAAAAATTTAGATTGCCAATTTAACTATTCCATAATATTGTTATCACGATAAGTGATATCCGTCTCAACAAAGAGCGAGCGGAGCCCCGGGTTTAGACTAGTATGAGATAATTTTAAGCGGGGGTATATATTTCTAGTATAGTATAGTATGGACTGCCCAACTCTCCTGTCACTGGAAATGCGAGAACCGCTCACCTACCGAACTTTGACAGTTGACTGGATTGGCTAGGTTTTGACCTTTTGCAATTGGAATGACTGGAACGGCCATATTGAAATTATACCAAAACAAGTAAGGAAGGGCTAAGTTCGGGTGTCACCGAACATTTTATACTCTCGCATAATTAAGTGATAATCGAGATTTCATTATACGTCATTTACATATTTTTCAAATACCGTATTTTTGTAAAGTTTTATTCCGCTATCATCATTGGTTCCTAATGTATGTACTCGTATTATACAGAGAAGGCATCAGATGGAATTCAAAATAGCGTTATATTGGAAGAAGGCGTGGTTGTGAACCGATGTCACCTATATTTCGTACATGTCATCAGGGTGTTAAGAAAATATTATATACCGAATTTCATTGAAATCGGTCTAGTAGTTCCTGAGATATGGTTTTTGGTCCATAAGTGGGCGAGGCCACGCCCATTTTCAATTTTTAAAAAAAGCCTGGGTGCAGCTTCCTTCTGCCACTTCTTCAGTAAAATTTAGTGTTTCTGACGTTTTTTGTTAGTCCGTTAACGCACTTTTAGTGATTTTCAACATAACCTTTGTATGGGAGGTGGGCGTGGTTATTATCCGGATTTCTTCCATTTTGAACTGTATATGGAAATGCCTGAAGAAAACGACTCTGTAGAGTTTTACAGTGACATAGCAATAGTAGTTTCTGAGATACGTACAAAAACTTAAGTAGGGGCGGGGCCATGCCCACTTTTCCAAAAATTACGTCCAAATATGCCCTAAACGTATCTCAGAAACTACTATTGCTATATCAACCAAACTCTACAGAGTCGTTTTCTTCAGGCATTTCCATATACAGTTCAAAAATGGAAGAAATCGGATAATAACCACGCCCACCTCCCATACAAAGGTTATGTTGAAAATCACTAAAAGTGCGTTAACGGACTAACAAAAACGTCAAGAAAACTAGAACTACGGAAAGTAACGAAGCTACACCAAACACAAAATTACTATCAGACAAAACCATATCGAAACTACTGAACCATTCCAATGAAATCCCGGTATATAATATTTCTTAACGTATTCTTCCATCGATTCTAACTCACACCCTTCCTTTGGCTGTAACGCATTTTTAATTCATCTGATACTTCTGCATCTGATGCATACATTGAGGAGCAACCGATAGCGAGAATAAGCTTTGCAAAATACGGTATTTAATGACTTTCGTTATCTGAGCTTAATGAGGCATAAAATGTTCGGTGACGCGAGCAGCTATTACTTTGTTTTGAAACAACAATTTCGTGAATTTGTCATTCCAGTACCAAAGGTAAAACCTGGCAATCGATCGGCTATTGATAAAGTTCGTGAGTAATTGTTCTCACCATTCGATGACAATGCTCCCCGCTAAAACCATCCATCACTGATCTAAGCCGAGATACTCTTCCAGACGGATATCACTTTATCGTGACATAATATTATGGAATAGACCGGCAATCTGAAATTTTTATTGACATCGTAAATGTATCGGTACATACATAAATATGTATGATGTAACAGCATCTTCACGATTTCTACGTACCGCATCGTGTATCGTTACCCAAGAAGCTTTCGTGGCCACGCATACCTTAGCACTGTATTTGCTTAATTTTTTTCGGACTTTTCAGATTGAATTAGAAGACACTATTTCAATTTTGATTTTTTTTATGTTTTAATAAGCATATGAAATTAGGTATGTTATCTATTTCAGTGAGATTTTAAATTTATTACTTTTAATGATGAAGCCACAAAATTAACAAAACAACTGCTACAAGCGGCAATTTTATTGTTTTAAAATGTTACACCGACTAAACTTCGTGTTTCAGTCAAAAAAAAAATAAAATAAGAAATGTTAGTCTTTACATTTCGAGCTCTATTAAAGCTCACTATCTTCAATTGATTTATCGATAGCTGATTGTGTTTTGTTTTAATTAGTAATATTTTGATAAATAACATCATTAATTTATTTCGTAAAAGTTTCTATACCGCAAAAAGTACCGCTATGAAATGCAGTCAAATAAACACTACTTGAAATTTTTAGTGGTAAGGTTTGTGTGATGAATAATTTACTTGTTATAGTGAATAACAGTGCAGAGTAGAGCAGAAGAGGGCGCATCTCACCCCTATGTCTAATCATATGGTAATGTTTTGTTTGTTCCATCGAGATGTGCAAAATTCTGGCTAATTCCCAGTACCAAAGATAACCTACCCCTCAGTAGCTATGTTTTATTTTGTATTTTGAGAAAAATGTTCAAATGTTCTTACATGAATGAACATACGCTTATGTTTTGAAATATAATAATTTATTTATGAATTGTTGTGACTATTAAAAGAAAACGATATAAAGTAGCATATGCCGAGTTTACTAGCTCTTCACCAATTTCAGCAGATCAGATCAGCCGTTCTTGAGTTAT